>NW_011494706.1:4385918-4388198 GCF_000754665.1 Bison bison bison
GTTCCCTTGGTATCTCTAATTGTCTTGAAGAGATCTCTAGTCTTTCCCATTCTGTTGTTTTCCTCTATTTCTTTGCATTGATTGCTGAGGAAGGCTTTATTATCTATTTTTGCTATTCTTTGGAACTCTGCATTCAGAAGCTTATATCTTTCCTTTTCTCCTTTGCTTTTCGCTTCTCTTCTTTTCATAGTTATTTGTAAGGCCTCCTGAGACAGCCATTTTGCTTTTTTGCATTTCTTTTCCATGGGGATGGTCTTGATCCCTGTCTCCTGTACAATGTCATGAACCTCCGTCCATAGTTCATCAGGCACTCATCTATCAGATCTAGTCCCTTAAATCTATTTCTCACTTCCACTGTGTAATCATAAGTGATTTGATTTAGGTCATACCTGAATGGTCTAGAGGTTTTCCGTACTTTCTTCAATTTACGTCTGAATTTGGCAATAAGGAGTTCATGATCTGAGCCACAGTCAGCTCCTGGTCTAAATAAATTAACAAGTTGACTTCAGAAACAAAAAGTGATAAAAAAATGAGATATCAAAATGTTACTGAAGGTGGCATGTGCTACTTTAGCTAGGCAGATCAAAGATGACTAAGTGACTCGAGTTAGGTGTGTACATTTTTGAAACACCAGCATACTGATGGTATGTAAATCTACTGGAATGGATGGGGCCACCTTGAGGAAGAATGCAGAAAGAGAAGATATCTCAAAACTAGTCCGAGGGCTTCATTATTTTGAGGTCAATGACAGGAGGACCCTGCAAAGAAGACCAGAAAGGTGGAGGAAAGATGGATAGGGTGGGATCACGAATACAAGAGAAAGTATTTAAAAAGAAGGAAGTGGTGATCTGTGCCCAATGTGGTTACAAGTTGAGTACGATTATGGCATAGAAGTAACCACTGGGCTGGGTAACATAGATGTTATGAGTAGTTTAATAAGAGCCAATTCTATGTTTGAACTGAAGGAACACAAGCTCTATTAGAATGGTTAAGTGGAGAATGGGAGGTTAAAGATACTTCCTAAAATCCATTGCCAAACCAAAATTTATTTTCTTATGCTTACACACAATGAGTAAGGAATCTGGGCAAGATTCAGCAGGTTGATTCTTCTGCTTCATGTGGTATCAACTGGGATGGTGCCTCAGTGATACTCTCTGGGTGGCTGGACATGTCTCAAGTGTCCAAGAAGGCTTCAGTGTATCCACTGCCTTGGTGGAGATAGCTAGAAGGCTGGCCTTAGCTGGCCACTTTCCTTCTCCACATGCTCAGACTCTTTCATATGGACACACCAGTGAGGCAGTCAGAGTTATTAAGCAGAAGCTCAAGATGTAAGAGTAAGTATTTGAGTGACAAGGGATGGAAGCCCTAGGTTTGTGCCTAAAAACTTGGACAGCACCACTACATTCTATAAATTAAGGCATTCACAGAGACAGCACCAGTGTCAAAAGAGGGATCTTGCACCACACTTTTCAATAGGAAGAGTGTCAAAGAATTTGTGGCCATCATTAATCTGTTACAAGAGGTGATAAAATGGAAGCAGCAACTGTTGACAAGTCTAAGAGATTTTATCTGTGCTTTTTTATAGAAGCAGCAGAGAAAGAAAGCAGTAGGTAGGTAGAATGTGGGATCAAAGAGTATTTTCCCCAGAAAACTGTAAATGAACCTAAAGCATGCCTGTATCTAATGGCAATATTCCAGAGAAGAGGAAGATGTTGTAGGAGAGAGAAGTTGTGACTAGGACCAAAATTCTTGAGAAGGAAATAAAAAAAAGAAACCCAGGGCGGGCAGAGAAGAGATGGTCTCTCATGAACAGGGAAGTCTCATTCATGGTAACAGGAGAGAAGGCAGTAGGTAGAGGCACTTCCTACCCTGCTTTGCTCAGAAGTTGCCTTATCAGTGATGCCTCCCTGGACAGCCCTTTCTTAAATGGCACCTCAGTATGCCTGCTCCATGCCTTTCCCTGCTTTATTGTTCTCCATAGAGGATGTGCATCCCCATAACGTAAACACGGATTATCCACAGCATATGCAACAGTGATATATTTTACTGATTGCTGGCACATAACAGGCACTCAATGTCAGCCAAGAGTCTGGAATGAATGAACACCATAGAGAGGTATCTGATGAGTGGTGCTGAAAGAGAAGCTTGATATGCAGATGTCTGACGGAGCCACGTGGCTGTAGTCGGATGAGAATAAACTTGTATCTTAAAAGGTGCCAATCACAGCCCTCCCTTCCTTTTGTGCCTTTTCTGGCTGAGTCACAGCGATCAAGTTACTGA
>NW_011494706.1:4388298-4397426 GCF_000754665.1 Bison bison bison
CTGCCCGCTCTAGGCAGCTAGTTCTCTCTGTAAAGCCTCGGGAGCGCTCAGCACCTGGCTGCAGGCGCTGACCCCAAGCAAGTTCCCGCAGTCCCTGAGCAGGGCGGGCGGGGTGAGCTGCGCCCGGGGGAGGGGTGGGGCCAACCCCAGAGCAGCCCTAGGCTGCGGGCGCTCAGGGTCTCCACCCCTTCTCCCGTCTGTGCGTCTGTCCATCCTGCTGCTGTCTGTCCCAGGCTATGGCGAAGCTGTTGGTGCTCACCCTCTTGGGACTGGGGCTGGCATTCTTCAGGGATTACCGGTCTTCTTATCTGTGAGTTGGGTTGCAGCCCACCCCTGTCCTGTCTGTCCTATCCACTACCCAGACCCGGGAGTCTTCTTCCCTCACTCTCCATTCCCAAGTTGGCTCCAGGCTCTTAGAAAATCAGAAGGCAGCAGGATGTACATCCCAAAGCAATTTCATAAATATCCAACTTTCCCCAACCACCTGAACACCCTTGCCCACTGCCTGGGAGAGAGGTGTGAATGACCAAGCTGTTGTCACACACCAATTAATTTATCATAAATACTGGTGTATCTTGGCTACAGATTCACTTCTCAGATTTTCTGCAAAATAAATAACCAGACTGGAGGGGGCCTGTGATATTGTGAGAATTAGGGAAGAAGCTCCAGACTCAGTTGCCTGGCTTAGGCAGAAAACTTCCCAGCATGGAGATGCTCAGTTTGAGACCTCGCTGAGAGACAGAAAACTCCCATGTGCAGTGGAACAGGCGGGAAGGAATGGGCACGGACATGGCCACCTGCTCCAGTGGAGATGTGTCAGGAGTTAGAGGAGAGAGCTTGATGTCCTGGGTTCTTGCTGTGTCCCTTCCATTGTAGGATCTCTCACATTTATTTTTCATGAATATCAGTGTATCTTGGCTACTGTGTCACCAAAACCTCATATAAGAAGCACCTAACAATGTGCTTGGGATATAGTAAGTATTTAATAAATGTGTCCTGCTTCCCTTAAAGGGAAAAGTGCCCTGCTTAGAAGTGTTCTGCTTCTCTTAAAGGTTTTATAAAATTTTAAGTACTACACAAGGGGGAAAACTTTTCTAAGAAAGTGTCAGTAGTTTCATAATAACTTTTTAATAGGGGTTCAATGTCTAGAGATCATCCTAATCCAAACGATTAATCAGTCATACCTTGTTATTGACTTTGAAGTAAAACATTACTAAAAACCAAACTGAACATTTTGGACTTTCGGAAAAAGATCATATGATCCTGTTGACTGTTTAGAAACATACATACATTGATTCAGAATAGATTTTTGTAAATATTGGGATTTTCTTTTCTAATTGTTGGTTACTTTTGGAATCACAAACTTAGAAAAAAATAAGAAATGGACAGTGATTTGGGACTTTTAATCATGTAAAAATTATAGTTTGTGGATTTTCACTAACCATGGTACTATTTGTTGTCAAAGAAGAATATATACTTATAACATTATGCATTATATATAATATTAATACATGTATGTAAATACATTATATATGTGTGTATATATAATGCATATATACACATACATACATAAAGTATAGCTTTACTGCTACTACCCTAAAAAGTTTCTCTATCAACTTGAAGTCTTAGCTTATTTGAGCCAGCATTAATATTTCCCCAAGTTTGTTCCTTGGAACACACACAAGTCACAAAACATGCTCTATAAAAAAATAGGTTCCTTAGACAAAGTAAATTTGGGAAATGTCTATTATAGCCTTTTCCTGGAGATTGACAGTGCATTCTGGCACACTGAACACTTTGAAAAGTCCTTCAGTAACAAAATACACAAAATGATTTTGGTTTGTCATTTCACAGACTTATTTGCCCACATCCTTTACTCCCTTTCTTGGTACCACCTGTATAACTCTCTGGGATACAGTTTGAGATGGATTATTCTATATCATTGATTTGTACCAAGACTTAAATTTCAACAGAAGTTGAGGTCTGGCCTTGGGCAGCAGCTTTCTGGACCCCCCAAGCCTGACTGTGATTTGTCTGAAGGGACCAAAGCACACTATGGTCATAGCTTAACATAATGTCAGTGTCCGCAAGTCCCCTTGGTAGCCTTGCCTGTGATTAGGGCACTTCCCAGAACCACTTTGCCATGAGGACGCTGCAGTGGGAAGACCAGGTCTGGTTTGGAGTGAGAACTCCCTGTTTTACTTTCACCACCTGGGTCCAGTACGTGGGGAGGGAGCCTCAGTCCTTTAACTTCTGGTTGTAACCAGATGGCTGAGAAGAGAAAGAAAGTGGCCATGGGGTGGACCTATGCTTTTTGAATGAAAAAGAGAGCTAGAACAGAGAGCAGAGTAGGAATAATGTGCAGCTGGGAGGATGGGTGGTTCAGTGGTAAAGAATCCATCTGTCAATGCAGGAGATGCAAGTGATGCAGGTTTGATGTCTGGTGGAGAGGATGCCATGGAAAAGGGAATGGCAACCCACTCCAGTACTTTTGCCTAGGTAATCCCATAGACAGAGGAGCCTGGCGGGCTACAATCCATGGGGTTGCAGAGTCAGATATGACTTAGCAACTAAACAACAGGAGGATGGGTGGTTATGGGGATGGAAGATGGTGTAGAGCCTTCAAGCAGCTCAGATGGGGGAGGAAGGGAAATTGCCAGGAAGTATGCGTGTTTCTCCTCCAAAACGCCTGCATTCTGTCTCAGTCTTGTGTGTCTCCTCCCTTTACTCCGGCTCGCTTTTGCCGTCTTTCCTGCCCAGCACCAAGCACCCTCACTTGGCAGACCATCTCAGGAGCTCGCCTGAAATCTGAGACACGACCATCTCACGCCCCATTGCCCGGCAACTTCTTTACAAAGGATATTAATAAATCCACTTCTTACCTTTCACTTTGCCTCTCCTGAACTTCATTAAGTCCCGAGACTAGGCGCATGGTTTCAGTCAGAAGATTGGGGGTTGGAGTATCACATGAGGTTCACCTGGGCTCCTGTCCCACGTGAGGCAAGATTGTGTTCGAATTCCCACCTGAGGTGTGCGGTTTCTAAAGGACATTCAAATCCTGCAGGCGCTCCCCGCCCCAACTTAGAACCAGATAAAGACAGCCTAGAGGATCAGTAAATTACCTTTACCCCCATTTTAGAGATAAGGTCTCTGAATTTCAGAGAAAATCATGAATCTATCCAAGGGAGAGAAGGGAAAAGATTATATGCTGAGACCAGCAGCAAGGTCGAGGTGAATCGTCAGAGGAGATACAACTTTTTTCCCTCAGAGATGTGGCGTATGGGAGTAAGGCAGGTTCACAAGAAGTTGTATAGTCCTGGAGCTGGACGGATCTTGTGGACGGATACTAGATGTGTCTTGAGGGGTTCCCAGATGCTTCTGAGGTGACAGCAGCACACAGGAAGGAAATAAGGGAGCTCCCTTGGATTAGTAGTCTTTCCCACCCATCTGTGCCGGCGGCCGCTGAGGTATTACAGCGTGCTCACTACGCAGGCGCACTGCACTTCCAGTGAACGACGATGTAAACAGTGCCCCCTGGTGTATGGAATGTTAACATGCCTCTCTAGGGCAACTTCCTCATTTCTTAAGTTGGTGGCGCTAGCCTCCCAAATCGGAGAAGGCAATGGCAACCCACTCCAGTACTCTGGCCTGGAAAATCCCATGAACTGAGAAGCCTGGTAGGCTGCAGTCCATGGGGTTGCGAAGAGTTGGGCACGACTGAGCGACCTCACTTTCACTTTTCACTTTCATGCATTGGAGAAGGCAATGGCAACCCACTCCGGTACTCTTGCCTGGAGAATCCCAGGGACAGAGAAGCCTAGTAGGTTGCCATCTATGGGGTTGCACAGAGTTGGACACGACTGAAGTGACTTAGCAGCAGCAGCAGCAGCAGCAGCCTCCCAAATGCAGGAGACTTAAGAGACAAGGGTTCAATCTCTAGGTTGGAAAGATACCCTGGAGGAGGAAATGGCAACCCACTCCAGTACTCTTGCCTGGAAAATCCCATGGACAGAGGAGCCTGGGGCCTACCGTCCCTAGGGTCACAAAGAGTCAGACACGACTGAAGCAATTTAGCAGGACATAACGGTCCGTTTAGTCAAGGCTATGGTTTTTCCATTGGTCATGTATGGATGCGAGAGTTGGACTGTGAAGAAAGCTGAGCACCAAAGAATTGATGCTGTTGAACTGTGGAGAAGACTCTTGAGAGTCCCTTCGACTGCAGGGAGATCCAACCAGTCCATCCTAAAGGAGATCAGTCCTGGGTGTTCATTGGAAGGACTGATTTTGAAGCTGAAACTCAAATACTTTGGCCACCTCATGTGAAAAGTTGACTTGTTGGAAAAGACCGCGATGCTGGGAGGGATTGGGGTCAGCTGGAGAAGGGGATGACAGAGGATGAGATGGCTGGATGGTATCACTGACTCGATGGACGTGAGTTTGAGTGAACTCTCGGAGTTGGTGATGGACAGGGAGGCCTGGTGTGCTGTGATTCATGGGGTTGCAAAGAGTCGGACACGACTGAGTGACTGAACTGAACATGTGAAACTCTTTGTTACAAGGAAACAGCAAAGCTAGCATTTATTAATAGTGTTCATATTTCTGCTACCCTGGTGCCCACTCCGGGCAACACACTCTAGTGGGAAAAGGATAGTGGAGGATTCCAGCAGACCTGGGCTGGACCTCAGTTCTGCAGCTTTCAGGTCACTTTGTTACTGACCTGGATTCTTGGGCTTTTTAATCGACAGAAATTGATAACAGGTCAGAGGAGAAATTTAGGCAAGGTTTTTTTGGGGACTCGTGCTGCAGCACAGGGAGTAAAAACATGTAACAGGTTTCCTTGCTTGCTCCTTGATTGGGGAGCAATCTGGTCCCTTAAATGGGGTGAGGGTAGGTGCCTATCCAGTGGTCAGGCCACAGGGGTGGCCTGGGTGGTTGGCCAACCTGCTTGATGGAACTGTGTATAGGAATCATGTGCAGTACCCTACTTTTGCTCCAACAACTTTTACATGGCTGTTGGATTTTTGGTCCTTTTTGTATCATATTGTTGATCATTTGTTCCAACTGCCTATGCATACAGTTCTTTTTAGTCCCTTATAGTTTAGTCCCTCTGTTGCTCTGGGAGATGTTTGTTCAGGTGGAAGCATTGTAGCAAAGAGTCCCTGGTGTTAGCCTGCCTCAACTTTACCATTTTGAGCCTGTTTCTCCACCTAAATATTATGGGCTTATAATACCTATCACAGTAGGTATATGTATAAAATCTGGCCCATGAAAGATACTCTGTAAATGTTAATTTTTATTATTGCCACATGCTATCTCAAAAATCTACCTATGAATGATCTACTAAATGAGTGAAATTTGAATATATGTTGCGGTAGGACCTCACTGAGACCCTAGGTTAAGAACAAATAATTCACTGGTCCTCCTCTACCAATGCAACCAACATCATCTTCTCTGCCTGATGCACTAGCCTGCTAATTCCACAAAACAATTTGGCAGACATCTACCAAGTACTTTTTTTTTACTTGAGCTCTGTGCACTTGTGCAAAGTCACAGGACAGAATAGGATACAGTATTCAGTCACATATTTCAGAATTTAGTGTTAGCAATGAGACTACAAGCTGATTACCATGAAACAATATGGAAAGAGACTCTGTAGATGTATATGTGAAGATTTATGAGGATAAATGAAGGGGTTACTAATCCTATCACGAAAAATCAGGAGGAGTTGCAGACTGGTCACGAGTAGGAAACTTCCAGGTGGATTAGCAGGAAGGATGAGGTGGAGGGAAAACTTGCATGAGCAAGTGAAAGGAGAGAAAGTGATGTAGAGAAAAGGATTCTTGGTGTCATGGCACCTGATTTCAAATCCAAATTCCCAGGCTTCCCTGGTGGCTCAGTGGTAAGAATCTGCCTGCCAGTGCAGGAGACATGGGTTTGATCCCTGATCTGAGTGGGAAGATGCCACATGTCGTGGAGCAACTAAGCCTGTGCACCACAGCTGTTGAGTCTGTGCTCTAGAGCCTGGGAGCCACAACTACGGAGCCTTTGTGCTGCAACCACTAAAGCCATCGCACCCTGGGACCCGTGCTCTACAACAAGAGAGGCCACCATAATGAGAAGCCCACACACCCAATTAGGGGGTAGCCCACACTTGCTGCAACTAGAAAAAAGCCTGAAGAGCAACAAAGACCCAGCAAAAAGATAAAACAAACAAGTAAAATCCTAAAAAAAATTAAATTCCATCCTTTTTAAGGACAGTAAGTCCCAATGCTGGGAGGGATTGGGAGCAGGAGGAGAAGGGGACGACAGAGGATGAGATGGCTGGATGGTATCACTGACTCGATGGATGTGAGTTTGAGTGAACTCCGGGAGTTGGTGATGGACAGGGAGGCCTGGTGTGCTGCGATTCATGGGGTCGCAAAGAGTCAGACACGACTGAGAGACTGAACTGAACTGGACTGAAGTCCCAATAGGAAATATTGAAGAATAGGAGTGTGCAGAGGCAGAAGATAGACTGGTGAGGATATATATGGCCCCAAGGAAAGTTCTAGAATGGATTTCTTAATGCAAAGCTAAAGATCCTCACTTTCTTTTGTAAGGAGCTGGCATGTATTTGCAAAGAATAATTCATAGCAGGGAGTATGTGATTTCTGGCCAGATTTCAGCAGCTTATTAATCAGCGAAACACCACAAACATTGAACTTTGTCCTTTAGACCTGGAACATTTGGACTTAAGCCCTTGACAAGATATTTCCTGATAATTGGAAGTAAAATAGAAAAACATGAGCTGGATTATAGTAACACAATCTGAGCTGTCTTTTGGCATTGCTTCCAGCTTTTTGGAAGCGGTAATACCGGTAAATTTTGCTGGGCAGAGGACTGAGTGTGATCTCTGAATTCATACTTGGGTTCCAACCCCAGCTCAGCCACTTCATAATTTTGTAGACTTGAAAAGCCACTTAATCTTTGTCACCTGTAAATAGGGAAAACAGTACCTCAGGGAGAGGTTTGAGGATTAAAGCAGAGTAATTGAAGTCCCTGAACTACAGTAACAATGATTAGTCTGTGAGATTTGGGCTCCCCAGGTGGCTCTAGTGGTAAAGAACCCTCCTGCCAACGCAAGAGACATGAGACTCGGGTTCAATCCTTGGGTCAGGCAGATGCCCTGGAGAAGGGAATGGCTACACACTCCAGTATTCTTGCCTGGAGAATCCCATGGACAGAGGAGCCTGGCAAGCTACAGTCTATGGGGTCACACAGAGACTTAGCACTCACACATGGCCACAAATTTGAACCAAAAGCAGCTGGGTGCTGACTTAATGCCTCCTTATCTACAATTGGCTCCCTTTAGCTCTGATTATTCTGCCTTTTCCATGAGAGAGAAACCTGAGTAAGAATAGAGGCTAATCATTTCTGCTTTTGTCTGTCCTCTGTGAACACATCACTCTTACTGAACCTTGCAAGCCAGGGAACCTCTTCTTCCTGTGTGATTTTGACTCTAAAAAGCTAATATGGCTATCCTTGGCATTTTCCTCAAGTCTTCACCCGCTCGCTGATGGCTTGTCATCAACTCTCTTCTTCTGTGTCACTCTTTGTGTCCTTGATTATGACCGCTTGTCCCTGTCTTTTGAGTTCCCTGGGGCACTCTGTACATATTCACTAAGCTTTCTATAAAGCTATGTTTTCAAATGGTAGATCGCAAAATCAATTTAGTAAAGTATGATCAGCCCTTATCTATTTATTTTTGTTTTATTATTTTTAAAATTGAAGTATAGCTTCCCTGGTGACTCAGATGGTAAAGAATCTGCCTGCAATGTGGGAGATCCAGGTTTGATACCTGGGGTGGGAAGAGCCCTTGGAGGAGGAAATAGCAACCCACTCCAGTATTCTCACCTCCATGAACAGAGGAGCCTTGTGGGCTACAATCCACAGGGTCACAAAGAGTCAGACATGACTGAGCGACTAGCATATTGTTGGTTTATGATATTATATTAGTCTTTCATGTATACAGCACAGTGTTTCAATATTTTATAGATTATACTCCATTTATAGTTATAAAATATTGGCTATGTTCTCTGTGCTGTACAATATATTCTTGTAGCTTATTTATCTTATATATAACAGTTGGTACCTCTTAATCTTCTACCCTTATATTGCCCTTCCCCACTTCCCTCTCCTATTGGTAACCACTAGTTTGTTCTCTTTATCTATGAGTCGGTTTCTCTCTTGTTATATTCATTCATTTATTTCTTAGATTCCACATATACGTGATAATATACAGTATCTTTCTCTGCCTGACATTTCACTAAGCCTAATACCTTCCAGCTCCATCTATGTTGTTGAAAATGGCAAAATTTCATTAGTTTTCTATGACCGTGTAAAATTCATACACGCACACACACATATACACATCACATCTTTATCCGCTGATCTGTTGGTGTACTTAGGTTGCTTCCGTATCTCGACTGTATCTTGGCTATTGTAAATTGTGCTGCTATGAACACTGAGGTGCATGTATCTTTTCAAATTAGTGTTTTCATTTTCTTTGTACATATATGCAAGTGTGGAATTGCTGGGTCATATGGTAGTTCTTTTAGTCTTTTGAGGAACTTCCACAGTGGCTGTACCAATTTATATTCCCACCAACAGTGGAATCAGTTCAGTTCAGTCTCTCAGTCATTGTGTCTGACTCTTTGCGACCCCATGAACTGCAGCACGCCAGGCCTCCCTGTCCATCACCAACTCCCAGAGTCCACCCAAACCCATGTCCATTGAGTCGGTGATGCCATCCAGTCATCTTATCCTCTGTCGTCCCTTTCTCCTCCTGCCCTCAATCTTTCCCTGCATCAGGGTCTTTTCCAATGAGTCAGCTCTTCGCATCAGGTGGCCAAAGTATTGAGTGTCAGCTTCAACATCATTCCTTCCAATGAACACCCAGGACTGATATCCTTTAGGACGGACTGGTTGGATCTCCTTGCAGTCCAAGGGATTCTCAAGAGTCTTCTCCAACACCACAGTTCAAAAGCATCAATTCAGTGCTCAGCTTTCTTTATAGTCCAACTCTCACATCCATACATAACTACTGGAAAAACCATAGCCTTGACTAGACAGACCTTTGTTGGCAAAGT
>NW_011494706.1:4397566-4402969 GCF_000754665.1 Bison bison bison
GCCCAGAAAAATAAAGTCAGCCACTGTTTACCCATCTATTTGCCATGAAGTGATGGGAATGGATGCCATGATCTTAGTTTTCTGAATGTTGGGCTTTAAGCCAACTTTTTCACTCTCCTCTTTCACTCTCATCAAGAGGCTCTTTAGTTCTTCACTTTCTGCCATAAGGGTGGTATCATCTCCATATCTGAAGTTATTGATATTTCTCCTGGCAATCTTGATTCCAGCTTGTGCTTCTTCTAGCCCAGTGTTTCTCATGATATACTCTGCATATAAGTCAAATAAGCAGGGTGAGAATATACAGCCTTGACGTACTTCTTTTCCTATTTGGAACCAGTCTGTTGTTCCGTGTCCAGTTCTAACTGTTGCTTCCTGACCTGCATACAGATTCCCAAGAGGCAAGTCAGGTGGTGTGGTATTCTCATCTCTGTCAGAATTTTCCACAGTTTATTGTGATCCACACAGTCAAAGGCTTTGGCATAGTCAATAAAGCAGAAATAGATGTTTTTCTGGAACTCTCTTGCTTTTTCCATGATCCAGCAGATGTTGGCAATTTGATTTCTGATTCCTCTGCCTTTTCTAAAACCAGCTTGAACATCTGAAATAGTGTTCCTTTTTTCCCCAAACCCTCACCAATATTTGTGGGGTTTTTTGTATTATCAGTATCTTTAAATAAATGAAACAGAATTGAACAGAAATGTTAGGAATGTATCACATTGATTAGGGGAAGTGTCCTCTCACGAACTTTGTTTCAGGTATGTGTGTAAGTGTGTGCTGTGCGTTTCCACCAAATAAAATGCTTTTCCTAATGTGGGTCTTAGTCTGAAAAGTTGATAAAGCTCCAAACTTTCCCTTTTCTTTCTTTACTGCAAACTTTTGTGACTATAATGTCAAATTTCCGTTGTTGGAATACCTTTTCGTTTTCTCAGTCATGGAGGCAGATCCCAACTTGCCTT
Source organism: Bison bison bison (assembly GCF_000754665.1). Lineage (NCBI taxonomy): Eukaryota > Metazoa > Chordata > Mammalia > Artiodactyla > Bovidae > Bison > Bison bison. The sequence goes on from NW_011494706.1 coordinate 4,398,523, forward strand.
TGAAGTCTGCTTTCCAAGTTCATGTCCATCATTCAGGGCCAAGCCTCTCCTTGCAGCCAGGCTTTCCTCATCTGTGCATTCACCTCTGGGTCTGTAGCATTCGGACTGGAAGATCTCTACTGCATGCTAATAATGCACTGTGGCACTTTAACAAAGCTGATTTCTAGAGCTCACTGCTAGCCTCTTAAGCTCAGAGCCTATTAGAGGGTGAAAATTCTAGCTAATAACGTAGTAGTAGGCCTAGTGGGAACGTGCTACACTTTTACTGAATGAAAAAATGGAAGATCAGTCACCTCCAAAGTCATATTATTTTATACCAGGTTGTTAATAATTTTATTCAAAGTGTCTAGTCACCCCTTCACCCATCATCTTCCTTCTATGAGAGGAAATTATCAGTAAGGCAAGTGAGAGACTTCTCCTCCTGACTATCTTTAGCCAAATAAGATTTCTAGGGCTGCTTGGATAAGCATTGCTACTCACTGTTCAGTCACTAAGTAGTGTTGGACTCTTTTCGACTCCATGAACTGCAGCACACTATCCTTAGTGCTCAAAAAAAAAAAAAGAATTTTACTGTGTAAGTCTCTTGGCTGAGCTAACGTTGTGGTCCTTTTCTTTCAAATGCCATGTCAACAACTCAACAGCTCTGTGCTACATGCGCAGGCAGCCTGCTGGTGCCTCCTTCTCACAGCTGTTCTCTTTCCCTTGGTCCTTCACTCAGATGTTCCCCAGGAAGTTTATGTTTTCTGCTTTACTTTTGTGCGTGCGTGTGTGTGTGTGTGTGTGTGCACGCATGTGTGCGCGCGATGCCTTTAAATATGCTGGCCTTGGGTAGGATTTTCTGAAGCTATAAATCCTTTAAGCACACCTGCATTTTTCAAGTAACACACCTGAAATCAGGTGCCCAGTCCAAGCTTTGGGGCCACACCGGGCAGATGGGGAGGAGGCCTATTTGTCAGCAGCCCTAAAACATCAAATGGAATCAATTGGACCCAGGTTGTTATTTAACCCAAACGTCCACTTAGGGCTCCTGACATGGTTGATGAAATAGTTCCTGTTCTGCCAAAGGGCACTGAGCCCAGAAGAGGGCACCGAGCCCAGAAGAGGATGCTGCACATCTTTGTGTATCCACCCAGGGCTTACCAGGTGGTGTAGTGGTAAAGAATCCACCCGCCAACAGGAGACCCAGAAGATACGGGTTCGATCCCTGAGTCAGGAAGAGCCCCTGGAGAAGGGGATGGCAACCCACTCCAGTATTCTAGCCTGGAGAATCCATGACAGAGGAGCCTTGTGGGCTACAGTCGACGGGGTCACAGAGAGTCAGACACGACTGAGCACACAGCACATCTACCCACCTCTGCTAAATATACGCTAAACATTGTGCCCAGGGGCCCCGTGTGTCTCGCTCAGGCCTGGTCTGATAGAATCGCTCAGGTTTCAGGGACTACTAACCCTGGGGTTGAAACCCAGGCAAAGTACAGTTAAGGAGAATTTTACTGGCTACTTACTTTTGCAACTTAGTTAAATTTCTGGATAGTTTTATGCATATTTTATTCCTTTTTTTTTTCTCTCTTCCAGAGCAAGAATGAACGCTTCCCGAGAAGTAAAATCGGTAGAACTTCCTAACTGTAAATTAATAAAAGGAATAGGTAAGCATTTGAGAGGAGGAAGTATTATCAAATACGTAAGTATCTGATAATACTCCACTTGAAGTATTACTTTGTGAGTTATTTGATTAATACACCTATTTAATTCTGTTCAAAAATAAAACTACTAGCCAGGAGAGTATTATCAAGTCAGTAGTGAGTTGTAAATACCAGATTACTTGACCTTCGACTCTACCAGCCTGTCATCAAGGGGTTTGACCGCTTTTTGATTATTTGTTTTTGTTTGGTTCATTTAGCAGAAACAGTGGTCAGGAAGCGTTTGATTTTATGGTAATATAACCTGAGCAGATGGCAGAGGAGGCACAGAAGGAGAAAGAGTAATGAGTAAAGGGTAAATGTTTATAAAGGCCTCGCACACCTTTGCCATTACCACAGGCCCTTTCCTTATGCATTTCTCTTTTAATATCTGGGAGGCAAAGTTTTCCCAGAAGGTCTCAGTAGATTTCCCCTCAGATCTCATTAGTCAGAGCTAGACAACAGGCTGGTGCCCTAGCTGCAAAGGAAGCTGGGAAAGTAATTAGGGGGCCTCCTTTGTGGGAGGCAGGCCCCTCAGCAAAGATAAAAAGGACGGGGTAACAGAAGCTGGTAGACAGCCAACAGGGAGGGTTGGAGGACTCAAGTCCCCATCTGGTTTCAACCAACCAGCTTTGTTATTTGAAAACAACTTGTTTGACATTCATGCTTTTGTTATGCTTGAGGGTTTGTTTTTTTAGAATCATTTATCTCAGCTGAGGTTAGAAAGGCTGGACCACATGATTTTATGCAGATAGCATCAATTAGCTTGGTCAGATATCTTATATTGCAATCTTTTTTCTAGAAAACAAGCATGATATTGATACTAAATATCACTGGATATTTGTAAAATGAACACCTCCACTAAAATTAATACCAAGTAAAAAGTCACATATGTCTTGAGATTGAAATTCAAAAAATTTACATGTATTTAAAGCATAACTAACTTGGTGAGTTATTTATTAATGTTTGTAAAGGCATATTCAGAATATGAAATGTATGCTCACTTTAACCAAAGCATTTGAAATTTGCTTATGTTTCCAATAGGGCTTTTCAAAGAGTTTATTTGATTTGGAATGATTAGGTGTCAGCATATACGGGGAGTTTACTCTGTGCCTTTAAAAATTGCAAGCTATTTTCAAATTACTATACCTTTTGTACATTTAGTGAATTTCCATAAACTTTAAGAGATTTCAGACTCTGAGGAAAAAGTTCAAGTTCATAAACTTAAAACAAATATATTAAGTGTAAGTTTTAAATACACTTTATTATATGAATCTCTTAATTTTTAAATAATCATATGAATCAATTTGAATAAATACAGGAAAGAATGATTTATTCTGAACCTATCAAAGAAGAACTAAATATATAGCCCCATTTTCAAGTTGGGAGTGATGAAGACAAGGCCCCCTAACTTCCCACAATGGTCTTAACAATCTGTGCTGTCTGTACTCTTTTTTGAAGAAACTGGTGCTGAAGACCTGGAGATACTTCCTAATGGACTCGCTTTCATTAGTGCCATAAGTGTTGCCTTTGATTTCCTGTGCTCTGAACCATTTTCTAGGACCAGCAGCTTGCCTTTCATTTCAGCCTTCTTTATACCAATGCCCATCTTCGAATCAAATGAGCGGTGATATGGTTCAAAAAACAACCTGTGTACGCATTCATACTGGTATAACGATTATGATCATATGTGTTCTATGCGTGTTTGTATTCCTGTGGGTACACTGAGCTCCTGTATTCCCTTATCTTCCACTGTGACAATTTGAGTCCAGTGAGTTCAAGAGTTTCCCATTCATCTGTCTGTTCCTTGAAGAAAGTAAGCAGTGTAGTCAAATACCTGCTGACTTGAGTGTGTGTGTGTGTCTGTGTATGTTCCCCCTCACATATCATTTAGATTTTAATCCTTCTTTTTACACTTTTTGGAATAAGCCTTTTAATTTTAAAATGTTAGTAGGTCATGCCACAATTTCCAGACTTTTGGAAAGAAAAGCCCCCGTGTTGTCAAATTCTCCTGCACACAGATCATTGTGGTAGATGATGTAGCTCAAAAACAAAAGTCATCACCCTAATGAAGGATAACAGAATTGATAGAATACAGTATTCAAGTCATCCAGCCACTGAAAATCCTTTGCTGCCTATTGTAATTTATTTAATCCAGTTTTCTCCTATGAAGACTGATCGTCCTCTGAAGAGGTGTCTTACAAACTTTTTTTTAAAGCAACAGAATATAAATTTCCATTAAATCTTACATGCTGCTGCTGCTAAGTCGCGTCAGTGGTGTCTGACTCTGTGTGACCCCATAGACGGCAGCCCACCAGGCTCCACCTTCCCTGGGATTCTCCAGGCAAGAATACTGGAGTGGGTTGCCATTTCCTTCTCCAATGCATGAAAGTGATAAGTGAGAGTGAAGTCGCTCAGTCGTGTCCGAGTCTAAGTGACCCCATGGACTGCAGCCTACCAGGCTCCTCCACCCATGGGATTTTCCAGGCAAGAGTACTGGAGTGGGGTGCCATTGCCCTCTCCGAAATTTTACATAGGACCCCACTATCTAAAACAAACAGTAGCTGTGCTGGTCTACCTTCAAGCTATGGAAGGAGTTGTCCCCTGGAGTTATTAGACCCTAACCCTAAACCTTTGTTTCTGAGATGCTTCCATGAAACCTGCCAGGGGACGATCCATAACCCATGTTCTTCTGTGTTCCTTGCTTATATTACTGAAGCTTATTAGTAAATGCCCTTTTGGTCTGCTCTTCCTTTTTTTTTTTTTTC
>NW_011494706.1:4403069-4407557 GCF_000754665.1 Bison bison bison
TTGTAATTGTCATTATGGGTTGGTAGCTGTGATATTCAACACAGATGCTTTGCAGCTGGTGATGGAAGGGTCTGTGTCCATTATGTGGGGTTGCCTGGGAGCATGTGACTTCCAAAGACCCTCAAGGGCTGCTTGCACAAGCCAGCTAACAGGCTTGCCATGTGGCTTGCAGCCCAAACCAGACAGTGTGAACCCATGTGCTGTCTACCACCTCCATCAGCATTTGAAGTGTTTGTAAAGTGCCTGTGTTTTCTCCTCTGTTATTTTATAAGGGATTACGATATCCTGGAGTAAAAAGCTTTGAACCTGATAAGCCTGGAAAAATACTGCTGATGGACCTGAACGAAGAGGATCCTACAGTGTTGGAATTGAAGATGACTGGAAGTAACTTTGATGCGTCTTCATTTAACCCTCACGGCATTAGCACATTCACAGATGAAGGTAACAAATTCAATGTCTATTAAAAATAAAACCAAATTAAAAAAAAAAAAACAGAAAAAATGTTAATGAATGAATATTTCTTTTCATCCAATTAAAGTACAGTCATGAATAATGCTCTCACTCTGGGTTTTAAACTTACCTCCTATGTGAATTCAACATAACATAACCATGTAAATGCTTGAGAATGCTAAAATACTTGAGATTTGCAAAGCACCTAATTTTTAAAAATATGTGAATTTTAACATTCAGATAATCCCTATAATTACCATAGTGATAATATTCAACCCTAATAGAAATGAATTTTTCCATTTTAAACAATTATACAGATACAGGTGTTTACAACAACAGATCGCTCTAATGTAAGACACCTGCAACCTACAGACCCACCGCCAGTCACCTTCAATGCGTCGCTGCCCACCGGTTCCTTCGTTTGTCTTCAAACAGTCTCTCCACAGTTTGACAAATTGCCCCATCCATTATACTTTCATCTGATTTCTTCCCTTCTTTTTGCAGCCCTTGCCTTGGTCTCTACATTAATTCTCAACCCTGGTTGTGCCCACAAGCACCTGGAGAGTTTTAAAAAGCCTGATGCCCAGGCCACAGCCCCAGATATTTTGATTCAGTTGGTCTGAGGGAGGCTTGAATGGTAGTGCTTGTTACAAGCTCTCCAGCAGTTAAGAATGTGAGACCAAGGTTGAGAATCACACCTATCCCCATGGCCTCCATCAGACAATCCCTTCCTTGGTCCTTGCAGACTTTTCTGCAAGGGGGGACTAAAATTGCTGCCTTGAAAGCCATCAGCAATGTCCTTATTAAGAAACTCTTTCGCAACTCTTCCCCTCCTTCCTTCACTCTTATTTTATACTGTTGGCCACTCAGGGGTAAAGAATCTGCCTACAGTGCAGGACCCTCAGGAGACCTGGGTTCGCTACCTGGGTTGGAAAGATCCCCTGGAGAAGAGAATGGCAACCCATTCAAGTATTCTTGCCGGGAGAATCCCATGGACAGAGGAGCCCGGTGGGTTTCATCCATAGGGTCGCAGTGAGCTGGTCACGACTGACGCAACTCAGCACTCACGCACTTGTTCCTTCTAGGCGATCTCCCCTCCCTGATACTCCGGCACACTCATCTGTTCTCATTCTGATCCTGCTGCAGCTTTTCCACCCTCTTCATTATGTTGCCACTCATTTCAAATTCTCTGAGCATTCCCCAAAGGACTGGTCTTTCACCTCCTCCTTACTTTCTCTATTTCAAAAAGGTCAGCCATGTCACAACTGTAGCTGTGTCTGCTGTCTAGGTAAACACCCTCCAAAGTGTATTATTATTATTTTAATCAGCTCTTCTGTCCCCTCCCTTCGGCTCACCAGCTATTTCTATTTGGGTTCCTCTCCTACAGCCACAGGCTTCCCTGGTGGCTCAGACAGTAAAGAATCTGCCTGCAACTTGGGAGACCCGGGTTCAATCCCTGGGTCAGGAAGATCCCCTGGAGAAGGGAATGGCTACGCACTCCAGTATTCTTGCCTGGAGAATTCCATGGACAGAGGAGCCTTGTGGGCTACAGTCCTTGGGTTCACAAAGAGTGGGACACGACTGAGCGACTAACACAACACCTACAGCCAAATTAAACTCAAAATGTTAAAAAGTAATTCTTATCCTCTTATCTTCCCTTACTCCATATGACTTCCCTTCTTCCATATATATATCTATTGAAATTTACATACATACATATGTATTTCCCTTCCAGTCATCTCTTCACCCATTTAACATTCTATTTTATTTTTAAAATATTGTAAGTGCAAAGAAATAGGATGTGGGGTGTGTGCATGCTCTCTTGAATTAAAAAGGGGAAATAACCACATAAATATTATACAGGTCCTCATATGCGTTACTTTTGCGTTAAACACTGCATCGTGGATTCCTTCCCCTGACAGTACATCCAGAGCTGCTTTGTAACGGCTGTTTGGAATTCTATGGCATGGGAGAACCATTATATAGTTCATCTGTCGGTGGATATCGATCCTGTTCCTACCTTTATGCTCACTGAAAACGAATGCCAGAATAAACATCTTAGGCAGCTCCTGTGACTGCTTATGATACATTCCTAGAGGTAGATTCTGCTGCACAAAACATGAATCTGGGTTTTAATCCTCACTTTTGGTCGATTTCCACTTCCCATATTCCTCAGCCATCATCAGGGACTTTTGGTGCTTCCTGTCAAACCCCTCTCATATCCTTTCCTGCCTTTTCTTGTCAGTAGGGTAAGGCTCCACGGCTTACTCACAGGGACTTTCAACCAAGGAGTAACATGACTGTGGGTATAGCACTAATCCAGGCGTGTGGAGGGAAGCAGCGTCCTCCTGATCTAGCCCTTCTTTCCACCTGCCTGGATTACTGCTATACCCACAGTTGTATACTCCTAGGTTGAAAGCCCCTGTAAGTAAGCCCTGGAGCCTCACCCTAAGCCCTACAAGACTAACCTGGAGTCCTATGTCTATGGCTTTAATCCTCCCACTCTTTCATTCATGTCTACTCCAACTACAACCTCCAGCTAAGCTCCTGCCTCAGGCCCTTTGCATGTTCTCTTCCTTCCGCCTAGAACACCCTGTCCCCAGATATTCATATAGTTCAGTCTCTCATTTCATTTCAGTACCTGCTTTAGCATCATCTTCTCAGAACTTGCCTGACTCCCATGGACAAGACATCTCATTACTCTGCATCCCTTTATCTGGTTTTATTTTCCTTCTGTAGCACTTAACACCAATTAAAATAAACATCTGCTTGGCAGGGGGCCTAATGGGAAGTCTCATAGCTGGCTTTTCTGTTCAGATTTCTCCCATTCAACCTCCTAAACTTGACACTATTTTCCTTTAAACACCAATTTGGTCACGTCAAAGCTTTCCAAAGATTCACTGCTTCCGAAGGCAAAGACTATGGGCTAACATCTGATCACTCCTTCTTGACCACTTACACCAGTCTCTTTCATGCCGCAGAGTTGCACTGACTCCTGGAAGCTAAATCCCTTTGATATTATCTCTCAGGTGCTCTTTTTATGGAATTTATCATCTCACACTGTGTAAATTACACCTGAGCACACCTTCTCTTATTGATATTCTTCTCATCTTTTATCTCTTTTATCTCAGTGCTGCATCTTGCTGAGACCATTTGCAGCAGAAAGCTTAATAAGCTCTTTGGAGTTTTAGTGTCAAGGGCTGCTCACTCCTAAGTTGAGGACTTTTTTTCCCCCTGTGGAGTCTGGTGGTTTTTAGACTGTCACTAGGTCTTCCTTTAGCCATTTTTCTCTGGAGCAATCACAAATGCTTCTCTCTACAAAGAGATGAAAATATTCCATCTGCCTGACATCCTAAGTACTGGTTGGAGGTGGGTAGAAATTGCTTTTTAGAGACAGAGCTGACAGCTGAGAGCTCGGTTAATGTTTCGATTTTTGTTTTTAATCTCTTCTCAGATAATACTGTGTACCTGCTGGTGGTGAGCCATCCAGAAGTTAAGTCCACGGTTGAGTTGTTTAAATTTCAAGAAGAAGAAAAGTCACTTTTGCATCTGAAAACCATCAAACATGAACTTCTGCCTAAGTACTGAGATATGTCATATTCCTATTTTCCTTTAACACAAGGGGATGGTGTGTCTACTTTTAGTGTTTCCTTTGGCAGGGGTGGGGGTGGTGTGGGGGGACAATGGCAACTCTCCTTTCTCTTTTTAAAAATTTTATTTTACTTTCATTTATTCCTCTTCTAATGCTCTTTTTCCTCTTTCTTATTTTTTAAATTATGAAAGTATGATAACATATTTACAGGAGATTAAAGTTACTTAAAGCTCAACATTCAGAAATCTAAGATCATGGCATCCAGTCCCATCACTGCCTGGCAAATAGATAGGGAAACAGTGGCAGACTTTATTTTTTTGGGCTCCAAAATCACTGCAGATGGTGACTGCAGCCATGAAATTAAAAGACACTTACTCCTTGGAAGGAAAGTTATGACCTAGACAGCATATTAAAAAGCAAAGACATTACTTTGTCAACAAAGGTCC
>NW_011494706.1:4407694-4464600 GCF_000754665.1 Bison bison bison
ATGCTGGGAGGGATTGGGGGCAGGAGGAGAAGGGGACGACAGAGGATGAGATGGCTGGATGGCATCACCGACTCAATGGACATGAGTCTGAGTGAACTCTGGGAGTTGGTGATGGATAGGGAGGCCTGGAGAGCTGCAGTCCATGGGGTCACAAAGAGTCAGACACAACTGAGCGACTGAACTGAACTGAACTCAACTGAAAGTTACATATAGTTTCACTGTATATTATTAATACAATTATTTTTTAAGTAGGTAAATTAAGACTTTTAGTTGGAGTTTCAATATCAAACTCTCAAAAATTAATAAAATAGACAGAAAAGTAGGATATAGTAGACCTGGAAAGCACTATGAGCCAATTCAACATAATTAAGATTTAAACAATTTTCACACAGTAGGATCCAAATTCTATCCAAGTTCCCATAGACTATAAATGAGGGTGACTCTCCTTTCTGATGAGCATAAACTCCTCCAGATGTTCATCCACAGAAACTTTTGAGGACTCAAGCTCCAGAGAAGACACCCCTCCTCTTCCTCCCTTGTTTCCCGGGTTGGCTGGATGCTGGTTTATGCCTCCTGGTCCCAGAGGATGTTCCTTTATGCTTTTACCAAGAAAGCACTCTGCTCTTCTGCAGAACCAGACTTAGTATCTCAAACCCAAACTGGTTTCATGGACAAATTTCACCTCTTGAGCTTATTTGTTCAAGCTTATTGTTATTTACAGTGAAAGTTGGAATTATACATGTTTCTAAGAATTAGAAACACAAACCCAAGCAGAGATCTGTGATCCAGTGCCTCTAAGACCTCCTAGCGTTGCTTCTCCTGCTGTTCATTTGCACATGATTCCTGAAACAGAAGCTCTGTAGTTAACAGCCAGCTCCATCCCAGCTTCCTCCATAGCACAACATCTAGAGAAAAGAAACACACACAGATCCCTGATCCCAACACAAAACTGACATCTTCACTTGACTTTGCTGTTGTTTTGTCACTAAGTCACATCTGACTCTTTGCGACCCCGGGGACTGCAGCCCTCCAGGCTCCTCTGTCCACGGGATTCTGCAGGCAAGAATACTCGGGTGTGTTGTGGTTTCCTTCTCGAGGGGATCTTCTCAACCCACGGATGGAACTCATGTCTGCTGCATCGCAGGCAGATTCTTTACTGCCGAGCCACCAGGGAAGCCCTAGGGTTCTGTTTATGAGGTAATGATGGATTTCCGAAAATAATTTGACACTATCTTCCCACACAGTTTTTATCCTCTAATCGTTATGGTCTTTTTAGACTCTTAACCTTTATTTGAATAATTTACCTGCAGAACTCAATTATCTCAGAATGTGTGAATCTGGATTTCTTTTAAAACATGTGGTATGTACTTGCAGATGTCTAGCAAAGCACCTGCTCAGTGTTAGGGCTCTCCCGCTCCTGTCTTACCTGATGGGGCTGAAGCTGAGGAAACTGAGACTGCAGAGAAATCAGGTTACTGGATGAAGGCAAATTAACCAATTGGTGACCATTACAAACTACAGCCCAGGTCTTCATCTGCATGCAAGTTCAGAGACCAGCTTCTGCTGGGAGAGTTTGTTCATACCTTCACTCAACAAATGTATTTTGGAAAGAGAATGAGGACACTGAGTTGTCTGGAGACTGTGCCAAATACCGAGATCTAAATTAGGGGAAAGTGTGTGGCCTAGAGAAGCCGGACTAATGGTAGAAATGACAGTGATAATAAAAGTTGAATGAGCTTCCGCTATAACTCAGGTGGTGCAACAGCCAATTTAACAGGTTATTTCATTAGCTTTTTACAAGCATGTTCTTAATTAGGTTTTACTACTATACCATATTAAATTTAAAACAAATGAAGCCTGGGGACACTGCTTCAGGGGACACTGTTAGTAAATGGCACAACTGGAATTTTAATCCTTGAGTCTGGAGCTTCTGCTCTGAGTCGCTATGAAATAGTGAAACTTATTTTATTTCTTTTACCATTTAACCTTGGAAATCTTAGTTTTGTCCGATTTCCTAGGGTTAGGGCTTTTTTTTTGTTTTTTTTTCCTTTTGTTGTTGTTGTTCAATAGCTAAGTCGTGTCCAACTCTTTGTGACCCCATGGACTGCAGCACGCCAGACTTCCCTGCCCTTTATATCTCCTGGAGTTTGCTCAAACTCATGTCCATTGGGTTGATGATGCCATCCAGCCATCTCATCCTCTGTCGCCCTCTTCTCCTCCTGCCCTCAATGTTTCCCAGCATTTTTCAGGGTTTTTTCCAATGAGTCAACTCTTCCCATCAGGTGGCCAAAGTATTGGAGCTTCAGCTTCAGCATCAGTCCTTCTAATGAATACTCAGGGGTGATTTCCTTTAGGATTGATCTCCTTGCAGTCCAAGGGACTCTCAAGAGTCTTTTCTAGCACCACAGTTTGAAAGCTTCAATTCTTTGGTGCTCAGCCCTCTTTATGGTCCAACTCTCATATCCATACATGACTACTTGCAATTGCAAATGCATTGATCTTTGGCAATACAGAACCAAACTATAGTTAGTGTCACAATTAACAAAAATTCTGCTCTCCCAACCCGAGGGTTAGCCATGTATATTTTCATCTTTGTATTCAATGGTTGTTTATATGGTTGTCTATAGCATTAATGGGCTTCCCTGGTGGCTCAGATGGTAAAGAATCTGCCTGCAATGTGGGTAGGCCCGGGTTTGACCCCTGGATCTGGAAGATCCTCTGGAGAAGGGAATGGCAACCCATTCCAGGATTCTTGCTTGGAGAATTCCATGGACAGGGGAGGCTGGTGGTACACGGGGTCACAAAGAGTAGGATACAACTGAGCGACTAATACAACAACAGAATAGCATTAATGTTCCAATGACTAATCTATTATAATAGAACAGGTTATTAATAATAATATTATTGGTCATTATTGATCATGTACTATATGCCAGGCATGGTACCAAAGTCTTTGATTAGTTATTTCATTTTATTCATACCCCAACCTTCCAAAATATGGAGAGGCTCAGAGCATACTGACACGCCATGGCCGCATACCACGTTGACAGCAAGCCACAAATGGAGGATTCAAATGCAGCTCATCAGATTTCAAAACTATGACTCTAAACCTTTCTGCTCTGCTCTCTTTTTAAAATGAAAAACAGCAAAGGGTTAAAAAACATACTAATTTCGTACATTTACCTTTTAAAAAGAGAAGAAAAAAAAAAAAAACATCTTTGCAGGCTTCTGCCTGAAGCCCATACAGACTAATCCTAAATTCCTAGACCCCCTTTCTCGGATAGGAACAGTGGTTACCATTGATGGAGGCTTTGTGAGCGGCAGGCTCACTGCAAAGCGGATGGCAGGCATTGTCTCATTGTAATTCTCACTGCAACGCCACAAATGAAGATGCTGACCCTTAGTCTTATACTAATGAGCTGTATGACTTTGGGAAAGTCATTTAATCTCTCTTTGCAGATGAGAAAACTGAGGCTCTGTATGCTTATCAAAGATGCCCAGGAGCCCGGGGTGGCGTCAGAGCTGATGTGCTGGGCCGTGACGCCCTCGGCAGTGGAACTGAGATAATTCTGTCCTGGATAATGGCCCAGAGGAACTTCTGTCACCTCAATCAGCACAGAATGACTCACTTATGTGCTCACAGTTGTACCTATTAAAGCAGAAAAATAGACTGATATAGCTTAGATTTTCAGTAACACAGAGAGAATCAAAATCAGAACAACAGCAATAAAAAATGCCACCGCATCCTATTTCTGAGCTTTCTCGCTCACGGATGTTTCACTCTGTTTAGAATCATGAAACTTTACAGCTGAAAGTGACCCTGTAAGTCTGGAAGATAGACCAGTCCATCTCCTCCTTTTTTTTTTTTTTTTAAACAGATAAGTAAACTGAGGCCCTGGCATGTTAAATGATTAACTTTTGCTAGATCACACAGCTAATAGTAGCAGTTCAGTTCAGTTCAGTTCAGTCGCTCAGTCGTCTCCGACTGTTTGCAACCCCATGGACTGCAGCATGCCAGGCTTCCCTGTCCATCACCAACTCCTAGAGCCTACTCAAATTCATGTCCATCGCATCATCGGTGATGCCATCCAACCATCTCATCCTCTGTCATCCCCTTCTCCTCCTGCCTTCAATCTTTCCCAGCATCAGGGTCTTTTCCAATGAGTCAGTTCTTTGCATCAGTGCCTAAGTATTGGCGTTTCAGTTTCAACATCAGTCCTTCCAATGAATATTCAGTCCATCCTTTAGGATGGACTGGTTGGATCTCCTTGAAGTCCAAGGGACTCTCAAGAGTCTTCTCCAACACCACAGTTCAAAAGCATCAATTCTTCAGTGCTCAGCTTTCTTTATGGTCCAACTCTCACATCCATACATGACTACTGGAAAAACCAAAGCTTTGACTAGATGGACCTTTGTTGGTATAGTAATGTCTCTGCTTTTTAATATGCTGTCTAGGTTAGTCATAGCTTTTCTTCCAAGGAGTAAGTGTCTTTTAATTTCATGGCTGCAGTCACCATCTGCAGTGATTTTGAAGCCCAAGAAAAGAAAGTCTCTCACTGTTTCCATTGTTTCCCCAGATATTTGCCATGAAGTGATGGGACCAGATGCCATGACCTTAAGTTTTCTGAATGTCGAGTTTTAAGCCAACTTCTTCACTCTTCCTCTTTCACTTTCATCAAGAGGCTCTTTAGTTCCTCTTCACTTTCTGCCATAAGGGTGGTGTCATCTGCATATCTGAGGTTATTGATATTTCTCCTAGCAGTCTTGATTCCAGCTTGTGCTTCATCCAGCCCAACATTTCACGTGATGTACTCTGCATATAAGTTAAATAAGCAGGGTGACAATATTCAGCCTTGTACTCCTTTCCCGATTTGGAACCAGTCTGTTGTCCCATGTAGCAGAGCTGTAACTAAAATGCGAGTCTCAAGATAGCTGGGTTTTTTCCCACTGTCTGGTGCTGCCTTGAACTGTTCTATATGAGCATAAACAAATGTGGCCTGGATAATGATTCCTGGACTAATTTAATGTCTGTGGAGTTTAGTCTGTCTATACACACACACACACACACACCACGGCACTTTTTCCCACGATACAGTTAATAGGTTTTTTCTGTTCCATTGCTATAATAACCTCTTAGGGTTTCTTCAGGTAATCACTGTCTTTGAGGATTGTATAGGCGGGACTGATCGCACATAATTCTGGGCTGTAACAGCTGATGCGAAGGTTCCATTGCACACTCTGATTTTACAAGCATACACTCATGAGCGCCATGTGTGAGCATGTCAGGGTCCATGCTGTCACCCACCTGTGTCACACGTGTGTGTTTCCTTTGCAGTTTGAATGACCTTGTCGCTGTGGGCCGTGAACACTTCTATGCCACCAATGACCACTATTTTGTTGACCAGTACATGAGATCCTGGGAATTATATTTGGGTCTAGCATGGTCAAATGTTGTTTACTACAGTCCAGATGACGTTCGAGTGGTGGCCAGTGGATTTGATTTTGCTAATGGAATCAGCATGTCACCTGACCGCAAGTATGTGAACGCCTTAAAAATCACGTTTGTCCCTAGATTCTCATTCAACATGTTTAGAGAATATTCATCTTCTAAAAAAGGGGATACATTCTAGCATGTTATTCCAGTAAAAGGAAATTGGGGAAAATGTAAAATATCTTAATTTCCAGGGGATAAAATATATCAAATCACAATTTACTATTTTGTGAAGGTTTTCCAGGCGGTGCAGTGCTAAAGAATTCACCTGCCAATGCAGGAGACACAAGAGACACGGGTTCGATCCCTGAGTTGGGCAGATCCCCTGGAGGAGGGCATGGCAACCCACTCCAGTATTCTTGCCTGGAGGATCCCATGGACAGAGGAGCCTGGTGGGCTAGTTCAAGGGGTCACAAGAGTCAGATGCAAATGAACAACTGAGCACCCATACTCTTTTAAATTCCTGTGTCGGGGGGAGTGCATTTCAAGAGGGGGTACATACAAAAAACATTTAGTATCACTTTGCTTGCTTTCAAGGAGGATTTTTGACTGTGTCATGAGATTAACAACTTAGGGGTATGTTTATATCCGTAGCGCTGGTTTGTGACATGACAGAGAGTTTGTACCAAAATGTAAATCAAGCCACTGCTTCCTTCATCAAGAAAGTGTTACTATGGGGAAAAAGTCAGCTTCATAAGTAGTAGGCTTAGTGGTGTAGTTGATTCATGTTATTTTCTGGTGGTCATTCTGAAACAATTCACAGACCAACTCTGGGTCTGGGGACCACACTTTGGGTAAGACCGGTGTATGTATAAAATCCTCTTCATCTCGTATCGTTAAGCATTTGTAGCATACTTAGATGCTTAGTAACATATTCAGAGGGTGGTAACATATATAGAGAAAGCAGCATAGTTTTTACTCATATCGTCTCCTTGTCTTCAAAAATAGCAGATAATCACGCAGTCATTTCTCTCTTTGTTCTGGGAGGCACTGTGCTTAGACTGGCCAGAGATCTTTATGATGAATGTGACACTGTCCTCACGTAGAGGGGAGGGAGTCTTCTCTCAGATCCAGGCCAAGCACTTGTCTTCTCTTGGATTTTCTGTGGCCTAAAACAAGGGGATGAAATGCAGAACCTGGGGCTTGCCATTATGTTGACCAACCAAGAAAAGTGAGATCGTGCTTTTGCTCGAAGATGCTAAGAACTGGCGTTAGAGTTAAGCTCCTTGCCTACTAGTTAGGGCCAACTAGTTTTGCGTCTTTTGAAATAACTTTTCAGGGATTAAAAGTACCCTGTGTGCTGTCAACTCATTGAGTTCCTTCAGAATCCGGTGTGTTTTGAGACAGCTTCCGTTTTCCAGGCTCTAAGCAAAGTTCTCCCCCAGGAAGGGTTATTATGCCTTCATGGTAACCTTCTGAATTGCTCCCCTTCATGGGCTTTGATGTAGCTTTTTCTTCTTTGAAGGTATGTCTATATAGCTGAACTTCTGGCTCATAAGATTCATGTGTATGAAAAGCATGCTAATTGGACTTTAACTCCATTGAAGGTAAGATGTATTAACATTATAAGTTTGTGGGGGTGATAATTAGATTCTAATTGATTTGTGAAATTAGAAGTGAGGAAAAAGGATTGTCTAATTGGAGTGGGTGAAAACCAATTCTTCACTCCTTTATTAGGAGACATCAGCATTGTCTGCATTTGTTGTTCACTTTTGCTCAGCGGCAGAGTGGGAAGTGGCAGACCACACGCATCGTCTATGCAACTTTGATTCTCTCTGTTCCAGTGAATTTCCAGCTTGGAAGTGTGTTCTTCACGTCCCTCTTCCCTCCCCTCTCCCTTCCTCCTCCATGTTGATGGAACAGACAAGAGCCTCAGCTTGCACACAACAGCACTCAGCACAGTATTTACAAAGCCCAGGCCCTCGAGACGGCCACCGCGTGGTCACATTACCGCCTCTCTCCAGCCCTTGCCCCTGCTGCTGAGCCGCTCCTGCCTGAGCATTTCTGGAACTCCCCTGGCAATGTCGTTCCTCAGGATGGGGCGCTTGTCCCGCTGCTCAGGTATTCTTCCTCCAGGTCTTCACACCTCTCTCCTTCACATCTTTCCAGATTTCACTAAAATGTCACTTCAGCGAGGCCTTCCCCTAGACTGCTTCTCTGTAGACAAATATGCACACGCACACACACACTTCCTATCTCTTTGATGGCTTTATTTTTTTCCCTTCAGCATCCTTTGCTAACACGTTTTGCATTCATGTTCTCCTTCTCCCCAGTGTCTGTCTGCCTGGCCCACTAGGGTATAAGTGTCATAGGACGGATACTTTCTCTGTGTTCCAGGGACAGTTCCCACACCCAGGAGGCACTCAACAAAGTAATTGTTAAATTAACATTCTTCAGGGGATCATCTTTACCTGTACCAATTCTGGTCCAGTCTGAAGGTTTGGATCAAAAGGGGTAAAAACACAAAGAAGCAGAAAGAAGAAGTATATGTAAAGTGGAGGATTATGAAAGTGATGCTTTTGAAAAGACGCAGAGGTCCCTGCCCTGCCAGCAGCGCCCACGGCACTGTGACTCACGGTCACCTGTGACTGTGCCCGTCAGGTGTACCAGGGACCATCGTGAGGGGCTTCATTCCGAGAAAATTGCCTTGAAACCACGTCAAGTGTAATATCATGTTTGACATTAAAAATCATTGACAGGGCTATGACAGTTTGGTATTTGCTGCAGTAAAATGGAATTTCACACACTCAGACTGGCTGAGGGGATAAAAACAAATTGTGGTTATCACAGTAGATACTTCTGCAAACTGAAACTTAAAGGATTTTATAAGAATAAAACCCCATCCAAGGTACACACAACACCGACCGATAAAGGTGCTACTCCTGTCGATTGAGGGCAAAGTTTATTTCCGGTTTGGCTCCCACTGCTGGCAGAAAACCCTGCTGGTGTCCTGACATAGTAATTCAGGTGAGCCTCCCCTCTCCTCAACTAGGTAACGTCATTCTTTCTTTTGGAGGATCGTGTTAATCAAGTCCAGTTGATTACTACTGGGGTGCCAAGAAATTTGAGAAACTAGCTGGGTTGTTACTAGGATTTGTGATGAAATGTGGACGGGTCTGTGGCCTAAGTGTAGTGTATACATGGAATGAAATGTTCCTCAGCCCTGGAAAGGAATGGAGTGATTCACGCTAGAACACCAATGAATTTGAAGACATGCTAAGTAAAGTTATTATGCTAAGAATACTTAGCATAAAAGTCCTTATGCTAGATACAAAAGGACAAATATTCTACGATTCCACTTACATGTGGTACCTAGAAGAGGCAAATTCGTAAGGAGAGAGCAGGACAGGGGTGACCAGGGGATGGGGAAGGGAGGACTGGGGAGCTACTCGGTACAGCTTCTGTTTGGGATGATGAAAGGGTCTGGAATGGAATGTGGTGGATTCATGACATTTTGAATGTAACTAATGCTACTGAGTTGTACACTGAAAAATGGTTAAAATGAAAATTTTCATGTTATGCATATTTTACCACAGTAAAAATGATCCCTTCTTCAAAACATTTTCCAAGACACAGTCAATGAATTAGTCTCACTTCAGTGAGTTTCAGTTCTCTAAAAACTGGGATGTTTGTTAATACAGGATACCGTTTTCCCCCAAGAGAATCATTTATTAAGTTTCCTTGACCAAGGCATGCAAAAGTTTCCACTGGACTTTGTGGAAGCGTGATTCATGATTCATGATTCATACCTGCGGTTGGTGAGTTGGTATTGCTGGGAACCATGCATTTGCAAGGGAAGAGCTTATTGCTGAGGCCAAGATGGGCTCCCTGTTGGACTGTCCAGCTCTTCCTGGGCAGAACACAGTTCTGCCCCTTGCTCAGCTGGTGCCCGTGGCAGGAGCTTGTTACTGGTGTGAAGAATGAATGGGACCCTAGGCTTCTGGGTCCTTCTCCCACTCTTACTGCCTACCCTCATCTCTGCAAATTTTTATCTGCTGTGGAATTTACTGGTTGGCCATGACCCCTTCCAAAGATAGTAGCAGTGCCCCGAGACAAATTTTTCCTCACAGGAAGATGAACCGATTTGCAGTGCAATAGGGCAGGGATGTAGAGAACAGACATGTGGACACAGTGAGAAGGGGAGGGTGGGACGAATTGAGAAAGGCGCATTGACATACCTGTGCTACCCTCTGTGAAATAGCCAGCTGGTGGGAACCTGCTGGAAAGCACAGGGAGCTCAGCTCGATGCTCTGTGATGAGCTAGAGGTGTGGGACGGCAGCTGGGGATGAGAGGGAGGCTCAAGAGGGAGGGGATAATATGCATGCACACACACACACACACACACACACATATGTCTCCTCCCTATGAATACACATATATATCTCCTCCCTATAGATAGATAGATGGATAGCTGATTCACTTCATTGTACAGCAGAAACTAACACAACATTGTACAGCAATTACACTCTGATTAAAAAAAAAAGAAGAAGAATTTAACATATCAGCCTAGAATGCCTGATACTGGGGTAGATGGGGTTTGGGGATGGAAAAGACTTAGAGATGACTTTGGCCAGAGGACATTTACTCAACCACCTCCCTTGGCCAAACCTGCCTGTTTCCAGGGTAGGAATGAGTGATGGCACTGCATGAAGGTAAAAAGGAAGTCCCTTAACATCCTTGCCCCTCCCAGCCAGGTGGGGAGAACCCTCGTTTTGAGTGGAAAGCACAGGGCTCCCACAGTTGTCTGCCCACGCTCTGGCCTTTGTGATGAGTAGCCGCCAATTGTTCCAGGCTCTCTGGGCACTGAGGTATGCTGGCCTCTGTTTGAGGTACATGGTAATATTGTTTATCCAACTGACAGTTAGAGGTAGACAAATAGATGTGATTTCTCCCCGGTAGAAGGCAGCCAAGATGATGAATGATGGAATTAAGAATCGTTGGTATTATTTATGATCCTGGTACAAAGCCGTGACAGCAATCTGTGCAGTCAACACATGCTTGCAACTTATATTTAGAAAATAAACAGCAGAGGAACAGGGAGTCGAATAACATCAGGAAGCTGAAGAAGAAACTTTTCCTCAACTTCAAGGCACAAATTAGACCCCAGGTGACCATTTCTCCTCTGGCTGCACAGCCTATGATTAGCCATTAAAGAAGAGCCTACACTTCACTGATGCTCTCATCAGAAATGAATCCACATTTCCTGGTTGTTTTCAGAATGCTTATAAAAATATCATTTGCACATGCCGTTTTCAAAGGAACTGTTTTATGCTGCACTGAAAAAAAATTTTTTTTTCACTTCTGGTTTTAAGTTCATGCACAGATGTTAGTCCAAATGCTTTCATATCACTTTTAATAGTCTTTCTTGGTTTTTCTGATCTTCCCCTTCCCTCACGTTCTGGAAAATGGCAAAATACTAACACAGATGGAGAGCTAGAGGAATTCCCCGAGTGCCAGTGAAATGGGCAGGGTGCAGAATTGTCTCATCCCTGGAGCAGGCGTATGGTGCCCGAGGACGCCACGATAGCTTTCTCTGACGTATTGCTCCATCTCCTTTCAAAGTTTTTATTGCTTGTTTTCTTTCTCCCTTTGGTTTTAATCTACAAGTCTCTGGACTGTGACACACTCGTGGATAACATATCTGTGGATCCTGTGACAGGGGACCTGTGGGTTGGCTGCCACCCCAATGGCATGAAAATCTTCTCCTATGACCCAGAGAATCCTCCTGGATCAGAGGTTAGTTTGAGAAAAGAATCATATCAGCGCCTTCACTCCCAGCTAGTTTTCTCTTGAAAACATAAATCTCAATTATATGTGCAAATAAAAGGGAGATGTGGATAGATGACCTAAATGATCAGATAAAGATGGAATTTGACTTTGGGAGGCATTTGAGACAGAGTCTAGGTGGGAGACAGATGGTACCTGTAAACTGGGTGATTTGGGGGTTTAATGAGGGCGCTATGCACAGAGATGTGGGCACAGGTAGGGAAATGAACGGGGGAGGGGAACGTGGTACCCCAGGGCCACCACGGACGTAGGCACGGCTACCAGAAGCCCAAACAAGGTGAGAGCTGTGTGTGGAGGGGCTGCTGGGAGGGGAACCTGACCTCTGGTTGAGGGATGGCGCCAACCGAATGAAGTCATGGCCCCACACGGGGTGGGGGTGTGGGGGCAGACACTCTGCCTCCTTCTCAGTCTGCCCACCCCTCTCTGCTGCTGCTTCCTGTCAACCTTTACTGGGAGGTGGAGGGAGCCCTGAGCAGGCTCTGGAAGGCTGAGCGGAGTGGAGGAAGAGCCTGGAGGGCTGGGTTAGGACGGCCAGCACTGGATCGGGCTCCGTATCTTTATTTCAGTAGTGAGTTTCTCCGACGTGGCCGTTCACAGTAGTTTAAAAAATATAACAGGCCACATTGTTATGGTCTAAACATGTGTGTTACCTGCCTTCCTGTTCAACACCCTTTTCCTGAGTGTCAGTGCCTTTGCCAGTTCATGTAACAGAGCAGCTGCAAAGCAGAGATGCCATCCCCTCCAAACCATCCAGGCAGAATGGGAACGTAAATCCTTGCTGGAAAGATCTGAGCTTGAAAGACCTCTATCTTAGTTTTAGTATTCAAAGACTCTATTCACGTCATTGGTCTTTTTCTCAGTGGATTATTTTGACAGTGCAAGCAGGAATTTGAAACTCATTTTGCCATGAGCATCTGAATGTCTGTTGCTGCTGCTGTTGGTGCTAAGTCCCTTCAGTCGTGTCCAACTCTGTGCAACCCCATAGAAGGCAGCCCACCAGGCTCCCCCGTCCCTGGGATTCTCTAGGCAAGAACACTGAATGTCTACTACGACTTAACTCGGGTTTTCTACTCGGCTTTCAGTTTCTACTAATTATGCTGATTATTTACATCAAGTACTCGGTGTACTTTTAGTTTACTGTTATGTATTCTTTTTAAGGGGCTCCCTTGGAGGTGGGCATGGCAACCTGCTCCAGTATTCTTGCCCAGATAATCCCATGGACAGAGGAGCCTGGAGGGCTACAGTCCACGGGGTTGCAGAGTTGGACATAACTGAGCAACTGAGCATGCATTCTTTTAAAGCTTTAAGAGTCAGTCTCATTCCACCCTTCACCCCTAAAAAAATTTTTTTAAAGCCTGTGTCTCTTGGATAAGAAACAAAAGCCAAATATGTATTTCCAATTACATGTTGGCCCTTCATAACCTTTTCTCTGGGTTTACAAGACAACTGTGATTATGGTGAATGGCAACCCTTTGTGCCTTTTGCTAGTTCTTAGCTATTAGGACTGCTGCATGGTATGCTCAGTAGAATTGAGGAAATGTATGCTGTGGCGTGTTCACTGTTCAGAACTGGGCAGAATGTTAGATTCTAATTTGCTCTTGCTTGTTAGCTCATTTGGTGAACTTGAACCATTTGCTATAGCACGGACTCAGTTTCCTGTTCTAGAAAAAAAATGCTTCCTTTCTAATGATGAATCTGGTAAAGAATAGCAAAAAGTAATAACCATCCATTATCTAATGCACTGCCCCACGCAAGAGTGACTTAGTTTTAATAGAAAGTGGTTTCCTAAAGCCAAGGTGCACCATCAAGTATTTCCCCAGTAAGTAACTTCTACATGTGAATGCTTTAGCAATTTCCTAAAACATCTGTTTTTGGTGCCAGCTGTTTTGGAGTGGTCCTTTTAAATAAGTGCATGGACCTTTTAATAATCAAGCACAAGCCTTCCTAATCTGTCATACTCAGTGTTTCTGTATGTCAGCATCTGTTCTTCAAGTCATTGTATTTTCTCTTAAAGCCTTCAGAAGAACACCAACTTAAAGATGAAAGGGAATTTAGAGTTAATATAGTCCCACCTGAGCAGGGCATGTCAACCCACTCCAGTATTCCTGCCTGGAGAATCCCATGGACAGAGGAACCTCGTGGGCTGCAGTCCATAAGGTCACACAGAGTCTGACAGGACTGCAGCGACATAGCCAGCACAGCAGAGAGCCCCACCCATCTCATTCTACAAACAGAAACACACAGTAAGCGGAAGATCCCAAGTATAGCCCTGCGTTCCTGCCTTACAGCGAGCTTGTGATACTATGTGAATCATATGAGATTACCGTTTCATTGGCCCAAATTGTCAAATATTGGCTATCTTGAGTAGTCAACTTGAATACTACTATACTGCTGCTGATGATATAATCATGTTTCTGCTCAACTAAATGAAGGAAACTGAACTCATAAAATCTTACATATTAGGAGTTGGGACCTTAAGTTCAGAGGAATAATGAGTGTGGAAGAGAGGTATGTTCTTTTTGGGCAACAGTCTTTTGTTTTGTTTTGTTTTTATTCCCATATTTAAAAACCAAGAATTACGTGTAAACATCCAAAGTCCAGACTTACCTGAAAATACACGAAAACTGGCCTGAATTCCAGCATGGCAATATTTGACAGTTACTGAGTAAGCCCAGCTCCATCCTGTGGTGTACCACAGTCCTCCTTATGGCCCCACACACAGGCTACGTTACCGTCTTACGGTTCTTGCTTCTATAGGTCTTTAGTGTCTATCTTTGTTAAAGATGATCTGATCAGAATCTGTCATCTTTGCCAATGAGGAAATAGATATCTATAGAGAGTCATTTTGGAACAAAATATAGTTCACCTAAAAGTCTCTTCTTATGGAGAAATGACCCCGTATTTAAAGTTATGTCTCGAGTGACTTTAAAAAATACTAATGTAATGTTATTTTTGGATAGGTGCTCCAAATCCAGAATATTTTAGCAGAAGAACCCAAAGTTACAGTGGTTTATGCAGAAGATGGTAAAGTGTTGCATGGAAGTACGGTTGCTTCTGTGTACAAGGGGAAAATGCTGGTTGGAACTGTGTTCCAGAAAGCTCTTTACTGTGAGTTCTGACTGGCTGATCCGTACCCCTACCCTGACAAGTGGGAGCTCTTCACTACAACTGCTTGCCACATCTGTGGGGGCCACAGTGATCTCATCTCAACAGTGAACGCTGACCCGAAACTTGGACATCACAGGAGATGGAGATCTGTTTAGCTGGGAACAGATACTTCGCATATGGCTTTTTTGGGCATATAATATCAAATCAGTCTTGGAATATCTGAAAACTTCACTTACCAATAAAAATCCTTTAAATAAAATTGCTAAAATCATCACATCAACTGTCAGGTCTTAAGTATTTTAAGTATATGTGACCCAGAAAGTCCTCTCCCGAAAACATGTGTTCCCTGGAGCGTGTGAGCTTGTTGCTGCCGTGTCCTGTCTTGTTCAGGGAGCAGGATGAAGTCACATGTCATCAGCGCCCCAGCACTCAGAGCCTTCAGTTCATGTGCTGGACAACCAGACGTGCAACCAAGGTGTCCTCAGCCCCAGGCTCACCTAACCATCACACTTTCTGGCACACACAGACTCATTCCCATCTTCCCTTCTAAATAGGACATTCCCAGAAATGGCTCAGTGGTAAAGAATCCACCTGCCAATGCAGGAGACGTGGGTTCAATCCCTGGGTCGGGAAGATCCCCTGGAGAAAGGCAACCCACTCCAGTATTCTTGTCTGGAAAAGAAACCTGGTGGGCTACAGTCTATATGGGGTTGCCAAGAGCTAGACATGCCTGAGCTACTGAGCATGCCCGTAGTAAATATAAACCTCAATTACCCCAGCCCTCCTCCACTCTTGCTTATCCAGTCCCCCCAGCAACGGCAAGTAGGAAAATCCTCAAATTCTTGGGAGTGTCATCACACCTGACAATGATGAGTGTCTGTTATTTCAACACAAATTGTACATTTCAGTTTCTCTGACTTGATAAAAGGAAGAAGTTTGTTCACTTCAATGACTGGGTATAGAAGGAAGCCCATAACTGATTCAGGTAAAACCAAGTGCCCTCAAAGACAATATTGTTGTTGAAGTGCTGTAGAGGTAGGTTTTCCTTTCCTATTTCTTATCTTCCTATTTTCTTTTCTTATTCTCACTTGCTGTGGAGGCTAAGAAGAAAGCAATGGAAATGTAAACAAATAAAAAAGAAAATATCAACAACCTTTGGTTATCTTCTGAGAGATGTGACAAGGAAGAGAAGATGACTCTATCATTTTCTTATAAAAGCTGGTTTGAAAAGGTTACCCATCTTCATTTATTTGTGTTTGGAAGGTATGGTTTTCAGGCTGGTTTATTTCTTTGGGATGACAAGGCAGGCCCATTAAAAACAAAGTTTTACTGAGGCACGTTCCATGATGATGGTCTGGCATTTTGGGGAAAATGCTCTGCAGAGAAATTGAGCACTGCCAACTGCTGATAATTCAAGACCCCTGACTTAAGGTAACAAATAGGAACATCTTGTTTGGATCAAAAGAACACCTTACTCACTTTAGGATTAGAGTTATCTTAATCACGATTTCAGTGGACATAATATCCTGTGCTGGATGAGTGCTCAGTGATCCAGTGGTGCCGTTCATGGCCCTTGAACTGGATCCTCAAAAACACTGTTTTGAGACTCTCAATGGCTGTGGTGCTTCGGTGGGTATTTCCTTTGAGAAGAATCACTTGATATCAATAAAATGACTATACTCTGTTCTCTCTTGTTCTTGGCAGAAGGAGCAAATTCTGCTCCCCAAAGAAAGTTATCCAATTTGACATAGCTTATGCTCCAAATCATTCCAAAAGGGAAACATGCTTCCCCTTGGTTAGAAATTTCATGACAACTCCAAGGAAGAGAACAGCTTGGTGCATTTATTCCATGATGCTCAGATCTAAATTTGTGCACTGCCAAAGGTTTAGGCACAGAAAAATTATGGCCTGTGAGTGTGTGAGAGAAATTAATATCCCTCTTTTGTTATATTCAGTCTTCTGAACATTTAGGGCTTTAGGAATCAAACTGTTGAAAGGAACCCCTTCCTCTGGGATGGCCTGACTTGAAGCTTGCCCCATGCCATGAGGCCAACTGCCAGCCTGTGGACTGGCCTCAGACCTGCTCCTGGCTGACAGGTATCAGAAGCCGTGATGGTGACGACGTGGATAGAAAGATGGTTGAGGGAACTTCTAGTGGAAGCTTTGATCTTTTAACTTTATTTCCAGTTGCATAATTGTGCTTTCAAATGCAGTCCTAGCTGCCAATTTACACTTTACCAGGGCCAAAATTTATTTTTAGTGTCATTTCCATGGAAAATGTGCACTTTGCTCTTGATTGATAGATGTATTTTGACAGTTAATACAGGTTTACCCAGTCAAGGCTTGTTTTAGTTGAAGGTGAAAATTGAAGAGAAAAAAAAAAAATTACTTCGACAGATCTTAGTATTTCTCTTTTTATTGCATTCGTTGTCTAACAACAATAATACTCATTGGCAAGAAATTTATTTACACTAACAAATTAAATTTAATCACAGGTATTTTTAGATTGGTCAGAAAACAAAGGACCACTGTGATATTTGCTTTGAATGCCTCTGAAAACCAAAGAGTAAGAAATGGCATTTGAAACGAACAATCTAGAGAAGTACGTATTAACCAAGCACAAGAGAACAATCCAGACAGGGCACTATTGTCTCTCCCATGCAAATGATCAGACATCAAAATGTACAAATCAAAATTTTCAGATAACATGCTATCCGTACTTATCGAACTTAAAATGATTTTCAAACAACTCTTTTCCTTTTAGTGATACAGAAAGAAAGATGAAAATAAATCGACTTCTCAACAACAGAACAGAATTCGTTTTCTCTCTCTCGTTTTCAGCCGGCCAGTTTTGTAAGTGATACATAGGTGAACTAGTGGTTTAACTGTGACACCATTAAAAAATACAAAAGCAGTAGTGATGATCATAAATAATATCAAGGAAAACATAAACATATATATATTTAAGGGTTTTCACTAAGCACTAACTAAATCTGATGTTGTTGGGAGATGCTATCTAGCTGGAGTGCCTCTTAATTTCCACTTGTTAAGGTGATTTAATTATTTTGGCCAATTGTTCTTTCATGGATGAAAGATTAAATTCTTAACAAGAAGTCTGGGTGTGTGAATCAGATAGCTGAAGGAAACAGAACTGTACACCTTCCAACAACACACTCATGCTCACATCCACTTGTGTTATGTTTGGTGATGACCTAACCATGTCATCACTCCAAAAAAGAAGTAAATCAATGGTCCTGTGATAGCAACACTGCCGTCAGAGAGACGGCGGTTAGTGACTGCAGTGTCACAGTGACCAAACACATTTTAGAGTGTGAGCGAATGCACAGGAACACGCAGTGCAATTTTTAGCCAAGGGAACTGCAGTCTGCAGTTGAAAATGCCCAAAGCTGCATAAACGTCTGAGCTTCAGCTCAGCAATGTGCAATTTTGACATCAAAGCATCAGCCAAACATGTGAGGAAATTTCATCTTACTAAAATACCGAGTATCTAATAAACCAATTTTACCAAAATATATAAACATGTAGAAGGTAAGTGCATTTAGTAGAAATACATTAAAAAAAATCTCTTAAAATCTCATGAGCCATTCAGTGTACACACACACACACACACACACACACGTGGCAATAAGGCTATGCTACTGCTCGGGGTCCTACCTGACATCACCAAGTTCCATATGCAATTCTGTTTATGCCGTGAGACTGTAGTTTGTGTGTGTGTGTGTCTGGTGGGAGATATAGTCACACACATGTAGTTCTGTACATCAACACAAAGGCATGCACATTCTCAAGACGTTGCCTCTTGCCCTCTTGTTCTTTACCTCATCCATTCTTGAGTCCCTAGCAGCTTGGGGGTTGGGACTAGGGTGGGCCAAGGATCGGAAATCACGCTGTTCCTTTCATCCCCCACTCTGTAGGTCTGAAAGCAGGTCACAAGCTGTGCTTGGTTCACACACTCACACGTGTGAGCCTTTGAGTAAACACGACTCCCTCAACACGTCCACACCGACGTGCCCACACAAGCACGTAAGGATCCTCTCTTTAGCGTGAGGTAGACCCTGATGTTTCCGTGTTCCAGGAGAAATTACTTCTGCAGGCTTTTTCTTTGCTTTCTGACTTCTCCATTGGGTCTATTCGATGCCATTACTTTAAATACTACTGGTGTACTGTCTGTGTTATTTTTTTTTCCCCAGTGTTTTGGATCAAGACCAACTTTCCTGAGACTTCAAATGCCTAAAACAAATATAAACAAGATCTGCCTGCATACACAGACTGTTCTTCAGGAGGGAAATTTCTGAAGCGCATTCATATTTCTTATGACAAGGAGTCTTTCTAAAAATTTATTTCCCACCCCCATCTTCATAATGAAAACAATTCTAGTAGGAAATAGGGACATTTCTGGACTTCATCCTTAAATGCTTAGTTTCAGAACAGTATACAGGTAGATCCCTGATTAAAGGTAAACTGGAAAAGGTATTTTAAAAACTGGGCTTTTCTTTTTCATTTAGAAAGCACTAAGGACTTGGCATTAAGCAAATGAGATGAACCCTCATGACTGCGGTCCACCAAACTGAAACGCCTCTGAACCACAGCTCTATTGGGACAGTAAATTTAGTTACTCAAATGGAAGTTGATAATTTGGAAATATCTGGATGTAATCAAGGAACTACATCACATCCTAAGCACAGACATTCCTTTCAGTTTGGAACTTCTTGAGTACTGTGGTCAAACATGGATGCTCCTCTCTTGCACCTTGGCCTGTATAACCTTTAACACTTAAAAATGAGTTAGAATAGCCACATAAATGTTAATTTTCATTTACCTTTTTAAAATATAATTCTAAAGCATGTGTTAGTCCTATTTCACAAAGAAATTCTGTCTTCAGCGAAAAACCATAAAGGCTAGTTAAGGTGCTAGATCAAAAACCTGGCTTGGGCCTAGTAGTAGATTGGACTGGGATAGCTTAAGATTGTAGGACAGCAGTGACTACAGGAAAAAAGGCAAGGGCTCATTTGGTTCCTGTCTCAGCCTCTTAGCCCTTTCTTTCCGACGACAAAGAAGCACCGCTAGGGTTCCCGTTTCGCGCCCCCTACAGGCGGAGTTCGGGATCAGTGCCCGTCACACTGCAGTCAGGAACCGCGGTGGGTTACAAGTGCGCACCTGCTGCGCAGGGTGGGAAACCCACGCGAGCCCCAACTAAAGGACCACAGCATAGAGTAGCTTTGTGGTCATGAAACTAATGGTGGACATCATCAGTGTGTTCGAATGGGCAAAAGTAAGTTTCCACCCAACACTGCTCTGCAGTAAACTGATTCAGGGGAAAAAAACAGGAGAAAACTATTACATAACCTGTGAGTTACTTTAAGGGAGATAATCTTAAATAAAGTAATCTAAGTTTTTAGTGGAATACCCTGCCCCGGACACTCAGCTCACACAACGCTCCGTCCACCATCTGGCCTCTCCACAATTCCCTGTCCCCTAAAGCATTGCCTGTACCCCCAAAACACTTTTGGCTACTGCAGGTGTCATACCGAGCTGTCGTTTAGGGAATACAGTTCATAGTAAGCAGATATTCCCTTTTTGTCCATTTTCTGACAAATAAAAAAGCTATTCAATACAAAGTCTTTAATGTTCATGAAGCAACAATTCTGTGTTAAATTGTAAGGATACTGAAAACCACTAGCGTTAAAGTAAGGATTGTATAAGACACTGGAACCTCAATGAGGCATCATGCTCCAGAGTCAATAAAGAAAATAAAGTAAAACAAACTGTTCACAAGATCTGAGGTCCTTCACTTTGTTTTCAAATCCTTTATCAGTCTGTTTACTTTTTATCCTTTGTTGGACAATCAAATCAATTTTAGCAGTTTTAATTAAAATAACTCATTAAGACCTAAAATTACTATAATTTAACTTAAAAAAAGTCAAAACAGTTGTAATACAAAATAAATGATTTGAAGAATAAGAATTCAATTTATAACATTGTCAACTGGTCATTGATCTAAATATTGGAAGTGTACAAATAAAGTTAAAGAACAATACTTCTAAGACACTTAAAAATGCAATATAATCATAAATTATGTGCAGAGACTGAGACTTACAGACATTTCCAGTATATACATCCATTTTCAAATATTACCAAAGTGTAAACAATAAGATAATCATCCTTCTATTTCCACTCCTAAAATGAACACAGTGAAGCTTCCAGTATGATCCAGATCACTTTTTTCCCCAAAGATAAGCAAAAATCACAAACATTTACAACAGCAAGCACTAGCATTACCAGATTTTGACTAATTTAGTCTTTTAGTATTGAAAAGATTTGCTGAATTTTGTAGTTAATTGATAGTGGTTCCTGGTTTCTCATGACATTAATAAACAACAAAGCACCACACACCTCAAAATATTAATAGAGATTCCAGTATGGCAGTTTCATTATCATACCCCAAATGAAGACAGAAGAAAAATAGGTAGTGACTTCAATAATTGTCAAACACAATGTTACTTTATGTTTCTGAGGATCGAATGGATGATCTCTACCTGGTGACAAAGGGACTGAAGCTTAACAGACAATACTCTGTTACGGAAAAGGAAACACGCCTCAGGGAAGAACAAGATCACAAACTTCTAGTTTAGACAATTTTAGATTTCAAATATTCAGACAAGCAAAAAAAAAAAAAGCACAATGTTCAAAATAGGAGATGGCCTATATGGTAAGAAGCCCCTTTAACATTATTTGTTCCTTGTAACCTTTGAAAGCTTTCCCCTAAGCTCTGTGTACAGAACATTTTCCAGTAGAAGATAAGGACGAAGACCCCCTGAAACCGAAGAAAAGGAAGTAAAATACTTGTCCAGGAATTCATCTGGCCTCAACTCTTGTTTGGAAACTCGTCCTCTGGAAAGTGGATGACCTCATTTTTGCAGCCAATGCAGCTAAGACAACCAGATACGTGAGCATAAAAAGCAAAAGAGCAACAACAACAACAAAATCCATCATTTGAAATTTCTCGAGGTGAGTTGATTTTCTCCTCCATCTGCCCCACTCTCCTGCACTTGAATTAGTTTGATGAAACACTTAAATCCTTAATACTGGCTTTAAAATAAGGACTGCATCGTGTGTACCATCTTAAACACACTTTACCTGTAAAGTGGAACTCTTCAAGGAATGAAAGAGACCGGCTCAGAAAAACCATTCAAAACATCTCTAAAATATAACTGACAGCTCTCCTTTACGGGAACATTCTGTGTGCTCAATAAAATTGCTTCTCTGGTTGAATGATAGTCAAATCTAACTTTTCTCTAACTGGTATTTCTATTTTTCTTAAAAGTACATTTGTTAAAACTCTAACTGAGCCCACTTGGGAAATCTTGAGTAGAAAATATGTGATGAGTTCCTGATTGTGTCATAGTCAGGCTGAAGACCAGCCCGAATGTTCCCCAGGAGAGGAAACCTGAAAATGTTGGTTTCCTTAAAAATCAATTTCCTGTTCAATTTGTTGGGAAGAAAAGGAACTGTGCGGTGTGTGTCGGTGCTGCTGAAATACTGAACGTGCAGCAGTAGCAAAGGAAACACAGATCCCAGGATCCCATGGCTGCATTAATGCTCGAATTTTTCTTTGTTTGCCTAAATCTGGAGGATAAATGTTACCCTCAGAACCCCAAAGTAATATCCACATCCACATTCTTAAGGCTTTTGCTTCCTTCTGGGGTTAGCAAGTAAGCGTAACTCTTTTCTCTCTTCCTGATGCCTAGCAAACAGGACAATTTGCCGGCTTTTAGCCATAGTCCGTAATTACACGGCAGAGCACCCACATTTCCACGGTGGGGCTGTCTCACAGTCCAGACGCCAGCAATGATGGGGAACCTTTCTCTCCGAGCGGATTCTGCAGCCCCGATCCCAGGGCAGAGCAGTGCTCCCGGCCACGCTCAGTTTCAGGACCCCGTGCCGAAAATGCATGGCGCTCCGCTGACAACGCCAGGGTGTGCCATGCTTTTGCTGGACAGGGTCACGCTGGTTCTTCAAGTGACACCACCCACCCAACACAAAGAAACACTGCTACTTTGTGTCTCTCGCAAAGGAGATCCTTGGTTTGTTACTAAACCAAAGGGGGCTTGGGATTATTTCAGTAGGTTAAGATTAAGAGTGTACTCTATGGATGCAGAAAATTGCAGTTATTGAACACACGGTTCCCCAGTCTGCCTAGAGCACATAGCGCTTGTCATCAGTGTCTTATTTGTCCTCCAGAGGAGAGCAGGGCAGGAAGAGGTGGAAGCGTCCCGGGTGCGTCACTGCTCACTAGCACCCTCTGTGGCCGCGGCCATCTTCTCCGTCTTCTTAGACTTCCTCTGCATTTGCTCTTGTTCCTTCCTCCTCAGCTTCTCTCTTTGTTTTTCCATTTTCTCCTGGGCCTTCCGAGCCTTCTCTAGAGACACCTTCATTTCCTTCAGTTTTTTTTTGACCACGGCTCGGTCCTGGGATGATGTCATTCCGAGGGCCTAAGAAGGAAACGCACACACAAACCATCTGAAAACTGATGACCCTGTTTATGAGGAGGTTGATATCACGAGATAGTCCAAACTCAGGAACTGACAGAAACATAATCCAAGAGGTAGAAAATGAGGAAGGGCGGAGTACATTTGCTAAAGGTCTACGTACTGCGGGGCTGAGCTTTACTTGTTCTTTTGCTCTTTGGAGTCCTGAGCACAGTACAGTGTAAACCTCAGCAAGTAAATGCTTTCTGAACTGGTAGTTAATGGGCAAATGAACAGCGGAAGGGCACAATTTGTCTTCTCCAACCTTTGGGCTGTACTGCTAAACTCATCACTATTTTCGCAAGCTCGGAGCAGGCCCCTGCCACCCATCTCGGAGGGCTCGAAGAAGGGCAGGAGGGACTGGAACGGCTTCCCTTCTAGCAATGCATTCACTGACAATGGAAACCAAACATGCCTCCCAGGACAACAGCGCTGGTGTCAGCATGACTAGCCGTTCCCTCCCTGCAGGTAGACCCGTAAAGGAAGCCTGATCATAATGAGGAGCTTGCTCGATAAGCCTGGAATTCAGAATAAGGGGAGCTGGTTACATATTTTCAGTGTTTCACGACCTTCAGAATCAACAGCAGGATGCATCCATCTCCCCAACAGGGACAGGCCTGTCGATGGGCCTTCATATTCACAGGCTATTGATTGAGCTCTAACCTTTTCAAGACCGTCAAGTGATACTCGGCTGCCATCAGCCCAGCAGGGCGCCTGCGTGGGGGTGGTGGGCTGGCTGTAAGCTCCTTTTGCCCTTTTTCCACAGGGTAGGTGCCACCTCAGACTCTAAAGGAGATAGGCGGGACAGGTGAAAATGAGAGCGTGATGGCCGGGGAAGGGAGGACATGGCCTGCTGCAGCGGGAGGACGAAGGTCTGGGGAGAACACAGTCCTGATTTGGAGTGGTACCCAGGGAACAGTGAGGGTGGAGGAGAAAGGACTTCAAAAGGGGAGATTCACGGATCTGGATTTTAACTTTAATGTCATGGGAGAGTCCACATTGGCCATTATTAAAACTCACACTACAGAGGAAGTAAGCAGAGGCAATACATGGACCATGTGCTGTTTGGCAGAAGCAATGGATGAACCTCTAGCGCTCCTGCTTAGCAGCCTATTGTTTAATTCAGAACCCAACAATTTTCCAAAACCTCCTTTACCACTGGGAAATGATTCAATGTCCTCTCTGCTGACCGTGGATGAGAAGTACCTCTCAGATATGCAGAAGGCTCTTATCTAATGGAAACATTTCAGGTGCTATGAGTAATACAGATTATACTTGGTAACATACAGTTCTTTACCTTAAGTTTATTTCCATCCAACTGCAGGAGTTGCTCTCCAGTGA
This sequence comes from Bison bison bison, assembly GCF_000754665.1. Lineage (NCBI taxonomy): Eukaryota > Metazoa > Chordata > Mammalia > Artiodactyla > Bovidae > Bison > Bison bison. The sequence continues at coordinate 4,431,972 of NW_011494706.1, forward strand.
TGTTTTGGGCACTGAATTCAGAGACATACTGCTCCAGATTTAGGCTCATTAGCCAGTGAGAAACCTGCTGCACGCTCCATTCATGAACGGCCCGATTCGGATACTGACTGTGTTTGGGAGACTGTCCGTCATCAAGGATCTGAGGTAGGAATGTTATGCAGGGTTGTTAAAGGACCGAGAAGCTGTAGCTCAGTAGGAATGTGATGCTATCGAAAAGCCAGTTCTTGCCTACTAGAGCCACACCTGCTTTTAAGCCCTAGAGTAAACGAATGGGTCTAGCTGTGTGTGACACACACACAGTGATCACCTTTACAGTTTCCTTAGGTATTTGGAAATTTAAAAATTCCCCCAAACAAAGCAGCATTTTAATGTAGGTAGGAAGTTAATAACTGAAAAATACATTTAATATCACAAGTTTTTACATTAAGCCACTTTGGAAAGCTTATCAGATGCAGAAAACAAGTACGTCATTTATCTCTGTATGTAATGAACTGCTCTGCATTGGTCCTCTGCTAAGACATTAGAGATACGTAAAGATACATTTTAAAATATTGAGGTATATATTTTACTTAGAAGGGGAGCAGTAAGCCCTCAAGCATTCTTAGTAGGGGAAATTTCACGGCCATTATTTCATTTGAGCAGCAAGCAAACCTGTAAGGAAGGTGGGATAGGTAATTCACAAATTATCAAATTATTTTTAATAATTGAGGCAAGTGAAGCTCAGAAAGTCTACAGACCTGTCCGAGATTATGCAGCTAGCAAGTGGCAGAGCTCAGCCCTTAGTAGTTTGTTCTAAATCTCTGGCTCTGTCCAACACAGGAGAACACTATGAAGACTGCAAAGGCAGCTTGGTTTTAAGACCCACTAGGCTGAGAGGAGATGACGATGGTGCTAAATCTGGGAGAGAGATGGGAGCACCTTAGTGACCATGCAGGGAACACAGGAGGAAATGGGGAAGCTGAGATGAGGGCAAGGGGGTGAAACGCAATGGTCTGTGTCAGGCTAATGGTGGTGGGAGACACACCAAGGGGCTCTGGAGGTGGAGATCCTTTTGAATGTCTTTTCCACTAAGATTGAGACAAGGGCAGAGAGTGAAACTATTTAACATGAGGAAACCCACTGCAGGGGAACACTTCCTGTCTAGTTTGATTTTAAATCATTACAAAGAAAGAAAAGAAGCTTCAGACGCTACCCCATAAGCCACCACACACCGCCCACTGAGAGCTCACCTCATCATCTATCATATCCAGGCTCTGAGTGAGAGAGCAACAAAGGAATCAAAAAGAGAAGTGTTATAGGAAGCACGCATATGCAGTACACATTTTCCATACAATTAAAATCATGCCAGGTCTGAAGAATACGGACAGAAAAATTTAAGAGGAATAAAAGTTTTACAAAGCAAAAACCATGTTAGAAAGAAGTAACTAGGAACAGATATTTTGGGTGAATCTATCTTTACTTATCGCGCTTCTCTCCCCGACCCCAGCCTGCTTCTAGTACTGGTATTTCTTTCTTCTCCTTATCTCTCCGGGCACTGAGTCACATGAATTACCAGTCTAACTTTCTGCCTCTCCTGTACACAGTCATCTCCCGAGAAGTCATCACAGTACCCACCTGACCCTGGCTTCTAAGTAAAGGTCTTCCCTCCTGGTCCCTCCTGATCAGAATCACACCTCTCCCCCGTCCCCTGTGGTGATCCTCAACCAGGGGCCACGCCTGACTTGGAGGGACCAGCGGGGGTGGTGGAGAAGCTGAGCGAGGGGAAGGGTGGGCTGTGCAGCGCTCAGCAACCCAGCCGCACCCCTCTGTGGAGGGCCATCCCATTTACATCCAAGAAAGGCCGAGGAGTTCCCTGGACAGCTTAAAGGGGCTCAGAGACAGAACGTGGCTTCCATGTTGAGGCAGACAGTGGGCGAAATCACAAGGCTTTTACATCAAATGTGAAACCATAGTCCTGATGACTGATCTGCAAAATCTGCCTGAAAACTGCCTGCGACAGTTTACGGGTCATGTGCACGATCTGAGAAGGCAGCTCAGCCGCCCGTGCCATGCACATACCTCGTCGGATGAGAGCACCAAGGACTGAGAGAGTCCGGGCGTTTTGGGCTCTGCTCCCAGGCCGCTCAGGTCTGCTGAACTGGTGCTGCTAGGACTGAAATCATCATTGAAGGTAAAATTCTGAAAAAGTAAAAAAGCTCAGTGTTAAATGAGCATGGTGAGTGAGCCAGAGAGAAGCCTGCTTACAAGCTTTAGAGAGGTTCTTTTTAGTCCTCTTAGAAGAGATGCAGATTTGGTTGGGTGGCCTTCACCTGGCAGTGGTTGAGAACTCTAGCCTTTTGTGCTGCACACAGAATTCTGGGCTCTTTCTCTATCACATGAAAGGCCAGGCATTTTAGAGAAATGAGTCTTCAATCTCTCTTCAAGGGTACAGCATTCATTATCCTCTACAACTGCTCAGAGGAGTCATGTTAATAAGCCTATCTCCTTTGGCCCTAATTGTGACGAGTAACAGTGTAAGTAAAAATACAAGATGGTGTGGCGAGCCTGAGTTATTAGGAACAGATGGCAATCCAAATTAGAAAGGTAACTTGAGCACCCCCTAGGAAGGACTGCTTGCCGCTGGCCGTGATAAACACCGTGAGAAGTGGCAGATCCTCTCCTGGATGTAACCTTCAAGATGATGAGTTCTGGGGGGGTCACAATCTGCCATTACACTATTAGTTACACGCTGAAATACAGCTCTTGCACAGCACCAGTGGAATACCAGCGAGGCCGGAGCACGGCCAGAAACGTGGTTCCAAACAATCACCTGGGGTTGGAGGAGGTCGGGTGTGTCAGAACTTTATGAACACTTCCCCAAAACTTTATGAAAATGTTCAGTGGATGCTACAGTCAAATAAACTCACAATGACTACATAGTTGCATTTGTGAAAACATTTTAAACCAAATTCTTGAGAGTCTCTCCAATGCAAGATAAGGCTGGAATTTTTCAAACAACATTCAGACTTCTCAGATCCAAGACTGAAAATGTTTCGAGACCAATGTGGTCTGCTGTTGGCAAACCTTCTTTTGCTAATAATTCTAGAAGCATTGCCTTTCCTGGAATTCTAAGCACCTGACCAACACCATCTCATTTCTTATTCCACTTCCTTAGAAACTGGACTGTTACAGCTTCCCATTAGGTTCCCTTGCCTTGGGTTTAGTTGGTCGTCAAGAATAAAAACCATGGCAGAGGCTAGAGAATTCAGTACCAAACTCCGAAGGTTTGCTAAAACTTCAGAAAAGGAGATGAAGTCAGAGTACAAGGAGCTAAGCTAGTAAAACATTTAAGCATGAGAGCATTTAACAGCACATTACCATTTGATACTGTCAATGGAGATATGACCTCACACTCTGTCAAAACGTTATGAGCTGTTGACCTCAAGAAAAGAGTTAAATTCAAGGAACATTAATCACAGGTTACTGTTTGAGAAGGAAAAGTGAACACAGATAAAAGGAGACCAAGCAACACACAAAAGTTAGCCACCACATGTGTTTCAATAAGTTGTTAGGTAAGGTTTGCAGCGTCATGCTGGAAATAACCGTCGTATATTTAAAAACAGATAAGCATATAATTCCCCATTCTGCTAAAGTTAAAAAACTCTGGTGATAGAATGATCCCAGTTTATCAACACGGAAGTTTGATTTAAAAGAAGAAATAAGTAAGGGCACTATGTCAGCACTGATTTGTTTGAAAGGGTTTCATTTAGATATATTGAACACATATTCAGTCTCAAATTTATTTGTTTTCCAGTAAATCTTGAAGAGCACAGCAAAAATAGTTTTGTAATGAAATTTAAAGTGCAATACTTGGTAAACAGATTTATCATACTGTTCCAGGATTCAAATGTATCTTTCCCAGCATGGCTTAACTGTCAAACTGAGATTAAATAGCAATATGTGAAAAGACAGGCAAATCAAAGATTAACGTACAATCTAGAACAGAATAGTATTAAAGAAGGTGGTGGTTAAATAAGGCTTTCTGTCTCCCCAACACAAAAACACCATGCATGTTTATTGAAGTGTTATCACAGTGGTTTCTCAAATCCAGAGCATACACGCAAGTTGAGAATGCTTTCCAAAGACTGAGGAGGAGGAAGGACTGGGGTTTTCTTGTTTGCTTTTTAAAATCCACGTGTTTTCTACCTTAGACCCCTTTTTATCTGAAATTAGAGCTTCAGGAGAAGGCTGAGGGGGGCTTGCAGATGAAGGCAGATTCCTGAAGGAATAGGATCCTTTTCGGCTTTCATTAAACCACGAGAATGGCAGGCCAGTTGAGCGTGTGGAGGCCTGAGCAGTGGAGGATGGCGTTGGTTTCCAGGTTTCCAGCCTGCATCTGAAGATCCTGGGTTATGAAAAGAGGAGGTGTGTTAGACAGAGGAAAAGGGCAGATGGAAAACTTACTGAATTTTTAAGGGACTCTGAATACAGTTTGAAGTAATAGTTTGAGAAATTGTTCTACACAACAGAGTACAAATTTTGCACTTTTGACTAGAACATTAATCTTTTTTTGCATCTAAATGGATGTTATAACAATGATAAGTATTTTGGTATCACCACTGCCATGATGACTTTTTTGAAATGGGAATAAACGTGTGTGGAGAAATTAGCATCAGAGAGGGGCACGGTCTTCTAAGAACTGCTTTGAGTGAATGATCACAGTGTTCCCTTTATTCGGCTCACACAGCAGTGCCTCACTGCTGGTGACATGAGCTCAAAAGCAGCATTTCACCCTGGCCTCCTCGGAACACAAGTTCCCAAGAGCCTGAGACTTTAGAAAATGATATATTTCATAACTGGAAATTTCTGGGCTCATGATACTTTAGGCAGAATACACACCTTACTGATTTTTATCGTGATCTTAGTGCCTTATAGGAGGAGCACCAGACTAGAGGTCCTAAACCCTACTTGGATGTCCAGGGTCTTTCACTTCCTGTGTACACGACCTTGGGCCTTCTTTGCCTCTATTTCCTCATCCATAAAAGGTAGATATTTTATGTATCTTATATGTGCTTAAGAATTAAGTTAGATATGTGTGAAAGTGCTTTGAAAACTGTAAATGTAGAAAGGTCTGTGCTTATTGTTTAACATTTTAAGGACTCAAAGGCATTTGAAAAACAGTCTGAAAACAGACTTTGTTTTCTTAATGCAAGCACCTGCATATTTATATTTATCTTTTGGTTAAAAAAATCATCAAGACCTAAGGCAGGAATGGGCAGGAGTTTCTGTGCATTTTGGAAGATGCACCCTCAGTAAGTTCAAGTGATAACTGATATAATACTTATTATTTGTTAGCTGTTAATGTCAAGGCTATGGTTTTTCCTGTGGTCATGTATGGATACGAGAGTTGGACTGTGAAGAAAGCTGAGCACCGAAGAATTGATGCTTTTGAACTGTGGTGTTGGAGAAGACTCTTGCAAGCCACTTGGCTGCAAGGAGATCCAACCAGTCCATTCTAAAGGAGACCAGTCCTGGGTGTTCATTGGAAGGACTGATGCTGAGGCTGAAACTCCAATACTTTGGCCACCTTATGCGAAGAGTTGACTCATTGGAAAAGACCCTGATGCTGAGAAGGATTGGGGGCAGGAAGAGAAGGGGACAACGGAGGATGAGATGGCTGGATGGCATCACCGACTTGATGGACATGAGTTTGGGTGAACACTGGGAGTTGCTGATGGACAGGGAGGCCTGGCGTGCTGCGATTCATGGGGTCACAAAGAGTCGGACGTGACTGAGAGACTGAACTGAACTGAACTGAATGTCATGACAACAAAGAGATTCCCTTTCAATTAAAAGTGCCTCAACAGCATGGCTTATGGGCATCTTACGTCCCAGAGGTATACTGAATCTCAACCTCACATTTCATTTCACATTATTTTGAAAAATTACACATTTCAAATTTACATAGATGATACAGCTTCTAACAATTTCTGTTCATTTCTGAAGTATATTGTGAGAATCAAATGGGACAACTATTATAAAAGCATCCTGAAAAACTGTAAAGCAATATACAAATGTAAAGGGGTTATGAGAACAATAACTAAAGAGAATGCAGAGATCAGTAAAGTTTTAGCAGCACTGAAATAACAGGTTGGATGAGTAAAAGTGTTCATCACACTAAAGAGTACAGAAGATATGATTTTAATTCTGTATTTATTTTTTAAAAAACCAAAGGGGTCTGCAAGGATAATAGAGAACGACCAACCAGAAATATGCCAACCTTCAACTTTATCCTAAAGTTTAACGTAAAAAAAAACTATATTCTTAAATCCATTTACTATTAAAAAATGAGGGGTGGGGCGGGGTTACAATAACTGAACTTAGGAAAGCATACGAGCAGAGGCAGACTGGTCTTCTGTGAGTGAGTGAAGTCGCTCAGTCATGTCCGACTCTTTGCGACCCATGGACTGTAGCCTACCAGGCTCCTCCGTCCATGGAATTTCCCAGGCAAGAATACAGGAGTGGGTTGCCATTTCCTTCTCCAGGAGATCTTCCTGACCTAGGGAGTGAAGTCGGGTCTCCCGCATTGTAGGCAGACACTTTACCGTCTGCGCCACCAGGGAAGTGCACTTTTTATTCCTGGATCATGGACCAGTGCAGAAGTCTGATAAGTAAGCATCACCTGGGGAAGCTATATAAACACAAATTCTTGGGTACCTGGACTTACCAAGCTAGAATTTGGGGGAGACGGAGGTAGGAAGTCACTGCTCTGGTTTCCCATGCCCTAATTTCCTCTTTCCAGGGTAACACAATGAGAACCAGTTGTCATTCTATATGTGGTCGACATTATATGTGAGGAATTTTAAAAATATGAATCTGTAAGGTTATATAGGAGAAGGACAGCTGCCCCCCTTCTCTTCTCTAAGAGAGGGAGAGAGATCTTATCCCCTTAATGTAAACAAGTTCATCTTGAGAAGGATCTTGGGTTCTTATGCTTTGGAAAGTGATCTATGTCAGAGGAAGGTAAGACTCATGTCTCCAGCTTTACAGCCCCTAGAACATCTCCATGGAGTTGGGTCTCAAAGCCCTTCTCTCCGTTCCCACTCCTGGAAAATGTAATCACATACCTCTGGGGAGGTAAATCTCTCTGCAGGTAAATTCTATCTAGTTAGTCATAATTTAACTTCTCAGGCTTATCTTTTAGCTCAGTCCCACATTCCAGTAAAAATGCTCAGAAAGCTCTAACTGTGCTTTAAAACATAAAAATATTTTTATGCTTTAAAGATTCTTTATATTTTATATAAAATATCTTTTATATGCTTTAAAACATAAAAATATTTTCTCTGTAGTCTCATACTCTTATAATTGGGGATATATGAGATAACCTGGACCTGATGTTTATTTTTCTCTTTGGTTATAAATTTCTGAACCAGTTAATCAAAGTAACATAGAAATTTTTTTAAAAAGTTCCATCCGTAATTCAAATAAGGTATGGTAGTACTTACATATATGGATACTGTTTTCAAGTTCATAAACAGGCCACTATTAACGGCAGCATGAGTATCCTGTCCTATGCCCAAGTGAACTGCTTTTGTAACAACGCTTTTAAAACCACCACCACTACAACTTTTAATAGATAGGAAGTAGGAATATTATTGCCTGACTGTTTTCATTCTAAGACCCATGAAAATGACTTTTGGTAGCTCAAATCCTAGCCAGGTAATGTTTCAAACAAAATTCTAAGATCACACCTCACTAAACCCTTTCATAAAATTCTCACTGTCAGGAAAATACTCAAGACAAATCATTCCATGTGGGCTTGGACATCCAGCACTGAAGATGGGTCTGAAGGCTATGATGTGAGAATGATGAAGTCATGGAAGTTCAGCCCTGGATGACTTCCAGAGGCTTTCTGCTCTAGCTTTCTACACCAAGATAATCGATGATACAGAGGAACAGTCACATAGAAAGCAACAAAAGCCCAATTCTAAGGAGACAGCAACTGTCCTCACAGCTGCAAACCACCAGCTCCTGGGGTACTTTGAAAACTGTGTTCCAGTTCTCCAGGAGGTCTGGTTGTGCCTCTGCTGAGGCTGTATCCTGTCCCCCTCATTTCTTTGTGTATCCTTGACTCTAAAGCTCTCTGGGCTGATGGAACCTCTGTGTGGTTCCTATGTGCTTCAAAAATAGAACAGTGGTGTGCTTCCAATTGCTTGGAACTAAGTATAGAATGTGCATTTAAGAAATAAAATTCTCCACTACTTTAAAATTGTAGACCTATCAGCTTACCAACTTTTCTGAAACAAATGCCAATCTCCTTTTGGATAAACTCAACTCTTGGGTCTACAAAAGGAGCAGAGAGGGTTTGGTAATGGTTATTCTATGATTGATCACTCTTACAGACTGTTTCTCTTTGTGGAGAAATCTGTTAAGAATAACATAAAATTCTTCCTTCCTTAACTTTTTAGAGTTTGAGGGCAGATTATGGTCCAAGAGGCATAAACTCTATCTAGATCCTTAACAATCCCCTTGAAAAATCATGATTGGTAGAAATGAATAATTAATAGATCTGAAAATAACTTTTGGAGGATCAACACAGGTATGTGTTCTATGCTTATTTTTCTTTTATAGTTTATACACTAATGGTTCACTATCACTTTTGGAAAAAGTAGATTCATAAATTACTGTTACATCCCTGTGGAAACTCTCACTTTCTTTTTCCTTTTTTTTTTTTTTTTTCTGGTGGCACAGCATATGGGATGTTAGTTCCCTGACCAGAGATTGAACCTGTGTCCCCTGCCATGGAAGCACTGAGTCTTAACCACTGGACCACCAAGGAAGTCCCCCTGATTGCTTTATTCGTAGGAACTGGGAGAAAGCATGGCTCCAAGTTAAGTCTCCATAATCCTGAAATGTCATTTTTGGGGGGGGGGTAGTGGGGGGAGTAACTGTCTCCTGGCCTGGAAGTGGTTTACAATTAGCAACTCTATAAAACAATTAACTAATTTGTACACATCTTGAAACCAGTTTATCCTGGTGCTAGCACCCCAAAATTAAGTTGCTCAGGTAAACATTCCTTGGTGAATTTTTTCAGTTTAACTTTGAATAAAAGGTGTAGAAAATACTCAGACTATAACTGGAGTCATCAAAATATAATGAGGCGTTCAGGAACTGCCAGAACAGAGAAAGTATAAACAGAATATAGAACTCAAGCAGGTAGTAAAGGAGATTAAGTGAAGAAAATTAGGTGCAACCAGAGCAAGGGTTGCAGACCTCCATTTACTCAAATAAGACGAAGTAGTTCTGTAAGGACTGAGGTTGTAAAGCCAGCCTCTTCTGAAGGCAACCGAGAGACCTGAACAGGTAACAGCTGTAACAAGAGGGTGTCCACCTGCAGCCAAGCCAATAACCCTGAACTCATCCTGCTTCTAGATTCTGAGTTATAGTCTAAATATCTGGTCAATAGTCAACAGCCCATCTGAGATGGTCACTATAGAGTGCTTAACCTTGATTGATGATGGGGTTTAGGAAATGCTACCCCAAAATATGGCACCGAGGCATAGCTAGTATTTTGAATATTTTAAACTGAAGGAATTTGAGAAATGGCAGGTGCAGGAAGAGCTCTCTGACCTCCCACATCTCCCCTGAACCAGGTCATAAGACCCTGGGGTAAGAGGTGCCCTCCTACATCCAGAGGAGAGGAGTAGGCATCTCCACAGGTACCAAGAGGGATCTGAGCAAATGAATGAACAGGACTTGCTAAGTTTCCTCAGCTTACTACTCTTAGCTCATACCTTTTTGTCCTATCACATTTCCCCACAACTTTCTACACTTCATCAAATCTACTATAAATATTCTTCGGGCTTAACTCCTTCTCTGGGTCTTCATTTCCTTATGGAGGCTCCTGTGTCTCATAAAAATTACATTCAATACATTTGTATGCCTTTCCCTTATTAACTGTCTTCTGTCAGTTTAATTTACAGGGCTTCAGTTGGAGAACCTAGGAGTGTTGAGGGAAAAATATATTTTTCTCGTTTTAGATGGAGATGAGTTTTTCCCATACTGGGAAGATATAAAATGAAACAGCAAGATGACAATGTAAATAAAAATCTATATTATAAAAATAAAAATGTTAGCTCTGGAGTAATAAATATATTGCTTAGTATCTACAAAAATTTGCATTAGAAATCTGAGAAACTTGTCTATTGAGTCTATTTTAATATATTTAACTGATTTCAGATTTAACTAGTTAAGTTAAATAACTACACTGATAAGAGTATTGGGACCTTTAGAGTCGCTATAGCTATTTTAATTCATTAGATTTTGAAAAGTTTTTTTAAGCATGAAAAGTACTAACTTGTTAGGAATGTTAGTGTGTCAGGTTTCAGGCACAGAGAATTACTTGAAAGGAAAACGAAATAGATTAAATTTATAAATGCACCTAAAACAGGACAATTTTGGGGCAATGAGTCTGCTCTCCTGAGGCTAAGCTAATATTGTTCAAAGGTCTTCACAAAAGTGACTGCCTTTATTTCACATAAGATTTTATTAGATGTATACGCAAAATGAGATTTGTAAGCTGAGCTGAAACTCAAAAAAAAGGTAGGTTGTAAAATTGGGAGACTTTATTAATTACTTAAAATTTATAACACAAGTTTAAGGACAAAGCTACCTCTGGGCATTGAAAACATCCAATGAAAGGGAGAGCACCTAGGAGCCCATAACCAAGGTTAAGCTCTCCGCCGGTGCTTTCCTGAGTGTCTGCCCCCATGGCTCATGGATCCTAACGGCTTACAAACATGTGCTCAAAACCTTCCAAGCTCAAAGGCTCAAATTATTCTGCCAATTTCTGATCACCATCCTCCACTGGCATTTATAACTACATTTTTGTTTATAAACATTTTTTTAGGGAAAAATTTGTCTCCTCTCTGGACCAGGTTTAGGCAGATTTAGGTTTTCCTCTCTGTGCTTCATCTTGCTCTTAGCTCTTCTGAAAGGGTGTGTTTCCTCCCCCACTCAGTAGCAGAGGCTCTGCCCTTGCTCTGCAACAAGGCAGAACTGCCCTCCATGTACTTGTCTCTCGGTATAATCTCAAAACTCACTTTAGTGCTATGATTTATCTTTGAGAGAAACGGCATCTATGAAGAGTGGTCTGAACTACAATCCACACAGTCCAAGTATTATTCAAGATATTACTAAAGTCACCCCTGCATAAAAGAGACTGTAAGCAACATATGTAGAGAATATTTTTATATCCCTGCAATAAAAATGATCTTAAGTAGTAATAATGATGATAGCCATTTATATTTAGTAAGGACTTAAAATGTGGTTAAATGCAATCCCAATCCCTCTAATGACCTGAAGAGGTAAGTGTGTAAGAAAACTGAAGCACAGAGAGGTTATGTGACTTGCTCAGGAGGACAAGTGACAGAGAGAGCTGGGATGTGAACTCAGGTCCTTAACCACTCTGACATTATGTTCTTGGCTTTTACTGGAGGCCACTGTCATTTACTATGAAGTACTGCTAAAGATGTTCTATCTTAAGTATCAATCTTACTTTTTATTTTATCTTGTTTTACCCTATCCAATTTACTTTGAAAATAAATTATATTGTATCATAAAATAATATTTGGAACAAAGAGGAGCACATATAGATAAAAAAAGGTAAACAAGCAAATGAATACTTGCTAATTTTTAGAACAACAAAATAACGAGTTAGAAATCAAGAGTATGTTTTTCATAAAATCATATAGATCAACACTATCCAATAGAAATATAATATGAATCATATATGTAAATTTAACTTTTCTAGTTAGCCACATGGAAGAAAAGTACAATTAATTTTTGTTTTATTTTTATCTCAAATATTCAAATATTATTTCAACATGCAGTCAGTATTATAAAAATATCAAGATATTTCACATTATTTTTTTTCCCATCAAGCATACATCTTGGTATTTACAAGCTACACTTCAAGTGCTCAACAGCCACACCTGACTAGAGGCTACTGTGTTGGATGATGCAGAAAGAGATGGACGGGGAGTCACAGACTACCTAGTTTTAGTTGACCTCGCTTTTTTTTTGGTGAGGAATTCAGAGACTTACCTGTGGCAAAGTCAGGATGAATACTGGATTCCACCTCTGCGTCTTCTCCACTATTCAGACTTTTAAGGAGAAAGCAGACTCACTTCCACAGAGGGGCGCTGTCTCCCTCCCTTGTCATCTTCCCACCTGCCACCATCTAGCCTTGTTCTGAGACAAACGTCTGCTCACAGGGCTTTCCATTCAGTGACTGAGCCGGGAGCGTTTCCGGAATGGGCACTCCACTGATACCACTGGCTCCTTACTCTAAGGAGAGCACTTTGTCTTACCCTGGTGTATACTTTAAGGGAAGAACAACCGCTGACAACTGTTTCCTACTTTGATTATCTGCTGTGTAACCTGGTTAAATCAGAAAGTTCAGAGAATGTATTTGAAAAGGATAGAACCAAATCACATTTCTCTGCATTTTTCTCCTTAGTTTGTCTTCTCCTTATTTCGTCTTCTCCTTATTTCAAACTCATCGATTTGTTTCATGTTGCTCATGTATTTGAATAATTTTGTCTCCACAAGGAACAATGTAAGCTCTCTACTCTTTCAGTTCAGTTCAGTTCAGTCGCTCAGTCGTGTCCGACTCTTTGCCACCCCATGGACTGCAGCACGCCAGGCTTCCCTGTCTATCACCAACTCCCAGAGTTCACTCAATCTCATGTTCATCAAGTCAGTGTTGCCATCCAACCATCTCATTCTCTGTCATCCCCTTCTCCTCCTGCCTTCAATCTTTCCCAGCATCAGGGTCTTTTCAAATGAGTCAGTTCTTCACATCAGGTGGCCGAAGTATTGGAGTTTCAGCTTGAGCATCCGTCCTTCCAATGTATATTCAGGACTGAATTCCTTTAGGATGTACTGCTTGGGTTTCATTGCTGTCCAAGGGACTCTCAAGAGTCTTCTCCAACACCACAGTTCAAAAGCAACAATACTTCAGCGCTCACCTTTCTTTATAGGCCAGCTCTCACATCCATACATAACTACTGGAAAAACCAAACCTTTGACTAGACGGACCTTTGTTGGCAAAATAATGTCTCTCCTTTTTAATATGCTGTCTAGGTTGGTCATAACTTTTCTTCCAAGGAGCAAGCATCTTTTAATTTCATGGCTGCAGTCACCATCTGCAGTGATTCTGGAGCCTGAAAAAATAAAGTTTGACACTGTTTCCATTGTTTCCCCATCTATTTGCCATGAAGTGATGGGACCAGATGCCATGATCTTAGTTTTCTGAATGTTGAGTTTTAAGCCAACATTTTCACTCTCCTCTTTCACTTTTATCCAGAGGCTCTTTAGTTCCTCTTTGTTTTCTGCCATAAGGGTGATGCCATCTGCATATCTGAGGTCATTGATATTTCTCTGCATATCCCAGCAATCTTGATTCCAGCTTGTGCTTCATCCAGCCCAGCGTTTCTCATAATGTACTCTGCATGTAAGTTAAATAAGCAGGGTGACAATATACAGCCTTGACATACTCCTTTTCCTATTTGGAACCAGTCTGTTGTTCCATGTCCCATTCTAACTGTTGCTTCTTGACCTGCATACAGATTTCTTAGGAGGCAGGTCAGGTGGTCTGGTATTCCTATCTCTTTCAAAATTTTCCACAGTTTGTTGTGATCTACACCGTCAAAGGCTTTGGCGTAGTCAGTAAAGTAGAAGCAGATGTTTTTCTGGAACTCTTTTGCTTTTTCCATGATCCAGCGGATATTGGCAGTTTGATCGCTGGTTCCTCTGCCTTTTCTAAATCCAAATTGAACATGTGGAATTTCACCGTTCACATACTGTTGAAGCATGGCTTGGAGAATTTTGAGCATTACTTTGCTAGTGTGTGAGATGAGTGCAGTTGTGTGGCAGTTTGAACATTCTTTGGCATTGCCTTTCTTTGAGATTGGAATGAAAACTGACCTTTTCCAGTCCTGTAGCCACTGCTGAGTTTTCCAAATTTGCTGGCATATTGAGTGTAGCACTTTCACAGCATCATCTTTCAGGATTTGAAATAGCTGAACTGGAATTCCATCACCTCCACTAGCCTTGTTCGTAGTGATGCTTCCTAAGGCCCACTTGACTTCACATTCCAGGATGTCTGGCTCTAGGTAAGTGATCACACCATTGTGATTATCTGGGTTGTGAAGATCATTTTCATATAGTTCTTCTGTGTCTTCTTGCCACCTCTTCTTAATATCTTCTGCTTCTGTTAGGTCCATACCATTTCTGTCCTTTATTGTGCTCATCTTTGCATGAAATGTACCCTTGGTATCTCCAATTTTCTTGAAGAGATCTCTAGTCTTTCCCATTCTATTACTTTCCTCTATTTCTTTGCACTGACCACTGAGGAAGGTTTTGATGTAAGATGGTGATAGAAGGACGTGTGCTCATCTTCTCCCGTGAGAACTCCAAAACTACAACTTGCTGCTAAACAACCGTTGACTGGAGAATGTTGGATCCCACCACAAAAAGATACTCCATATCCAAGGGCAAAGGAGAAGCCCCAGCAAGATGGCAGGAGGGGAAAATCGCATTCAGAATCAAACCCCTTACCCGCCAGAGATGCTCTGAGGGCTGAAACAAACCTGTGTGCACCAGGACCCCGAGACCCCACAGAGACTGAGCCAGAACTGTGTTTGAGTGTTTCCTGCAAAGGTACAGGTCAGCAGTGGCCTGTCGCAGGGGCAGGGGCTCTGGGTGCACAGCATAAGCCCTCTGGGTATGGCATAATCCCTCTTGGAGGAGGTTGCCATTAACCCCGCCGCAGAGCCACCAGAACTTACCCAGGACTGAGTTAACAGACTCTTGGAGGACACAAACAGAACCTTGTGCACACCAGGACCCAGGAGAAAGGAGCAGTGACCCCGCAAGAGACTGACCCAGACTTGTGCGTGTGTCCCGGAGTCTCCGGCGGAGGCGTGGGTCGATGATGTCTTGCTGCAGGGCTGGGGGCACTGAGTGCACAGTGCGTGCATGGGATCTTCTGAAGGAGGTCACCATTATCTTCATTACCTCCACCATAGTTTGGCCTCAGGTCAAATACAGGGAGGGAACACTCTCAGGGTATCACTAATTGACTGACCTCATCCAATTTTTATCATCTTATAAGAAATGGATGAAAAGCCTAAGAGATAACATTACTAACTCAGTTTGTGAGTCATTTTTGAGAAAACGTCACAGGACTGATGAGTTTACTCCCAGTTCTTCTAATCACTGGGAAGACCAGAGGGATCCTGCAGCACTGGGGCTTGTCGCCCACCTATCTTCAGGGACCTGTGAAGCCAGCTCAACTGCAGCATGCTGGACAGTAACTGTGCCTCCTGGAATAGGTTTTCTAAGGTTCTGGCCCAATTATTCGTTTACATAGGAGAACGGAGGCTATTGTTAGATTTGATTACTGTTAACCAATCACTGGGATAGCTCAAAAATTTTACTTTTGGGAACAGGCAAAGCCCCTCTTCTTTCCTGTGTTATTATTATAATTACATGAGGTTCTTTGAGTCCTGTCAGCATTCTACTGTAATTACAAATAACTATGAAACTATGATTCTAACTGAAAACTACTTTATAACACTGTAAATGTGAATTGTTTGTGACTGCTGATGCAGAGACACAAAAATTGATGTTTTAAAATACAGCTGACTAGGTAGCCTGGGTGGCTGCTGGTTCAAAATTGGCATTAACTGTGGTTAAGCATCGTGCTGATGACCACCTGCCATGGGCTATGGGTGGTTTTGCCTAGAGTAAGGTGAGCACTTGCCAAGAGAATCAAGACCTGCTTGATTTTCACCTGCAATTTAAACAAGGATATGAGAACTCTCTGGCTACTATAATGAAATTCAGTCAAACCTTGTCTCCCCCCTGCCGGGTAACTGTGCTTAACGCGCCCCATCGAGGGTGGTGCTCCCACGGTGAGAGGTGGTGGCTGCCCCAGGGGCCCAGGGACCACAGGGCACACAGCGTCCTTTCTGAAGGGTCCCAGGGTCTCTCCCGTAGTGTATTTGGGCGTCTCTCTCTCCCTTAAACGGTGTCACCGTTTGTTGTTTTCACCCCTGAGCATACTTGATACTCTTCTATTCTTAATTCTAAGGCACTCACTAAATTTCTCATTTCAAAATCATGCAAAATTAAAAATTGCTTTTGAGTTGCATTATGGCCTAATTTCCCCCTGAGATTCCTGTCCTCAATATAAACAGAGCTTTCTTGCCATTCTCCATTGGACAGCACAGAGGAAACCCAGAATAACAAAAATAAATTTTGGAATTCTCTCTTCCCATCCTTTACCCTCTCCCCCATTCTCCTGTAATCATGGGGAGAAGGTGCAATTTCTCACCAAGTTGCTAGAAGAGAGAAAAGAGAGAAAAAAGGCTTGGGACAACCTATAAAATAGATAAATGGTCTGCAAATAATTTTGTGTTCCTTTATTCTTAGCATTTTGTCTGTTTCTTCCTTCGTCTGTACTTTTGGGATGATTCCCTAAATTCATAAAGCAATATAAACATCATTAGATGCTTAAGGAAGTGCATATGACATTCAATGTAAAAAAGACATCTAGACAGGAGGCAAGCTCCAGCTAACTGACATTAATTGCCTGTTGCATAATTCTGGGCAAATCAATTAAATTCTATGACGGCAAAGTTCTTTATCAATAAAGTGTAGTATTATTATCTCCCCTCCCAATCTTATTGTAAGAATCAAATGAAATGATAAATATAAAACTTCTTTGTAACTCACAAATAATAATAATAGTGAATTTCTATTTTTATTATTATTTTTGAATGCCTTCTATGTGCAAGGTGGCAGTTTAAAAGCTAAATGAGTTGAAAACTCATTTAATCCCTACACTTATGTTATGAGGTAGCTACTCTTATTATTCTCATTTCACAGAAGAGAAAACAAAGGTACAGAGGCTACATAACCTGTCCAAGATTTTCAAGGTAGTAACTGGGAGAGCGCTGATTTAAACCCAGGCAGCTGGACTTGAGACAGAGCACGCATCTGTGCCTTAATGTCTTCCTATACAAAGCCAAGTTTACAATTATGCAATTTCAGAATAAAATTGGGCAAGCTTAACAATATATTATACGAAGCTCATTTCCCTACAGGACAGGTTTTACCTAATAGCATAGCTGACGGCATTGGCAAAAATCAATCTAACAGCCGAGTCCAGAGACACTGGTCTCTCTTACGTGCAGGTGGACAGAAACAGTCTTGAAAGCAACAAGGCACTTAAATGCAAAATCACCCTTTCAGACTTAAAAAGAGAATATATAAGCATTGTGGGTAGCCAGACAAAAAAGCTGAAATATGTCTGACATGTCACATAGGTATATTTACGCTGTATTTAGATAAGCATTTACTAAAACTGTTCATGTGACCATAATTCTGCAATTAAACTAATGGACCAAGTGCAGGTCCAAGTGTAGGCTATAACTAAAGTAAGAAATACAAACTGTGGAACTTTTCTTTCATCTCACCTCTAGGACCATCACATCAGCACAGAGGCACTGACCGCTGACTTTGGTTAACAATGGCAGGGAGCCAGAAAGTTCAGATGCGCAGACACACCTGTGTCCTTAATCGCCCAGCCATACCTGCTACCTGGAGAAAGCCTACTGGCTTCTTTCTCTTTCTCTTTCCATTTCTTTCCTTTGTTGGAATTCTTCCGTAAAGGTGCCCTGTAATGATAGCACACAGTCAGAAAGGGGAATGGAACATTTTCTCCTTTAACCCTTCTCTTAAAGAGGGTTTGCTTTTCACCTTGTGAAGCACTTACCCCAGATTCACGAACTTCCGCTTGATTTTTCCTCCTCGCACCACCAATGAACTGGATGCCCTTAGTGACTTGGGACCTTTGGCACCATCTAGGATATACACATATGTAAAAAAAGGATTATTATCATGTTTTCTATTACTATCATTTTTAAAAAGCTATTGTCAAAAGTCACTGCATCTCTGTAGCTAAGGGGTTTGCCTCAATTCCTAACTGTAAAAGAAAATAATGGATGCCTTTTATAAGGAAACAGGATACAGCTATGTTGAGGAACACTCAGTTAAACCAGGAGAGGGCCTGTTATACAGAAGCCCAATTCTAAAATCAAAAGAATTTTAGTTTCAAATAAAGTGGAATGAAAAAATAAGCAAGAATAAATACTGTCAAATCACCCTTTACACTCAAAGCAGGGACCAAATGACTTTCTTTTGTTCATTCTCTGGCTCCAACTCTCTTCAGATGTCTGGGCTGGGTCCTCCACGCCTTTCTTGCTTTGGGTTTTTAAACGCCTTCTGACAGGAACCCAGCCACTTCCCCTCTATGTCCCAAGTCCAGTGAAGAATGTCACCCCTGAGAGTCTGGGAGATTCAGGGAGAAAGTGAGAGTCAAAGCTTCCCCTTCAGGTCTGCCCCTTGCTAATGGCTTTCGGCCAGCACTGGGACAGAGGAGACAGACATGGGGGAGACGGCTCAAGCAGGAGCTCAGCTATAAAACATTTACAACTTTGCAAGATCTGTTTTAAAAGTTGGCTCGGAGCACAGCTTGGCCGGCCTCCCTTGATGTGGAAGACTCCAAAACCTCCTCAGTGTTTGGAGCTGAATGATCCTTACTTCTCTTGAGTCATGCTGGCATTCGAAAGCGCAGCAGCTGCTGGGGGGTGAGGACACCTGAGATGATGCCAGAAACCGATCAGAAGAGAGACTCTGCCAAGGGAATTCAATGTCAGCTGCAGGAACAAGATCTCACTAGTGGCACTTATTCCACCTTGGACAAGGTAGAAACTGCTGTGGCTCTACCTGGAACTATACAGCAATGGATGCTATTTGGCATTATATTTCAGCACATCCAGTTATCTGAGATCATTAACAAAGGGTGTCTTAACTTTGATGCATATTTGTGTATGAAAACTGCTTTTTCTCAATTGTCTGTGGGTGTCTGTCTATCTTTTTAAAATTAAAAAGAAAATCCAGAAACTTTGTGGCATGGAATATAGTTCTCCTAAGAAAATATTCAGTTAATCTTCTGGGTTAATTTTGCTTATGCTTTTTGTCTATTTCAAGAGAAATTTCTAAATACACATAACTTACAAACAGTTCTCATTTAGAAGTTTCTTTTCGAAGTTTTGAAGATGCACAGGATATTGAAAAACATTCTAAGGATTTTTAGCAATGAGCTTTTCATAGTTTTAATGATATTCTGATTACAATAATCAATAATTTTGAAACGTACATAATGAAATAGAAAAGTCAGAAATATGTCCACATCAAAATCCACTTCTAGCCTCAAATATTTATTATGACTATTTGCATCATTACTCTTTGGGTAACTGAATTAAACAGCCACAGATGTGACATATTCATCTAAATATAATCTACAGACATAGCACAAACTTGTTGTACACTGATTTTGCAAATGGACATTAAAAAAGCAGGACTGTAGTTTTCCTAACAGAAGTCAAAGAAAAGAAAATACTATATTCTTCCAAATCAATTCTAGAGTAATTCTTATGGCTAGGACTGTGTGAAGTTACAAGGAGACTGATTGATTATTTTTGGAAACAAAGGTGGCTGGGAGATGTTTCAATGAGTGGTGTGAGGACCAGATGAGACAATGTACATGGCAACACTCTATAACCTATTAGCGTGGCAATTATTTGGACATCTTGGGATTAAAAGCCTGATTCTGCCCATCACAGAGCCTGCTGCCAGGCAACCTTACATCATTATCTCATACATTGGCCAAAGTGTGTTCCAAGGCACACTTAAATGAATGCTTTCAAAAGGCCGAAGAGGCAAGATTAAGTAATAAAGCACTTCTCCAGTTTAAATCAATCAAACCCATCTTTAATGTACATTAGAACTTCTAGTCCATATAGAAACCAACACTGGATTGGTATGACTTCAGGAAAAGAAAAAGAATTTTGACAGTTTTGTCTGTTTGCTTATTTAGCTGTATCTGAACTTTCCACTAGGCTTTTTGAAATCTCTCCATTATCACCTTCATGAGCAATCAGAGGTCCAAGTCTTCACACTGGATGCCATAGCTTTAAGCTTTGGCAAGCGGGTCTTCATTTTCAAAGGTAATAACTGATCTCCTGAGCTAAATACTAAACCATTGTTGGGGCTGTATTCTTCTTATTCTCACTGCAACAAGACGCCTGACTACCTCTTCTTCTTTTATTATGTTGTTGCTCAGCCGCTCAGTTGTGTTCAACTCTTTGTGACCCCATGGACTGCAGCAGACTAGGCTTCTCTGTCTTTCACCATCTCCCACAGTTTGCTCAAACTCATGTCCATTGAGTCGATGATGCCATCTAACAATCTCATCCTCTGTAACCCTCTTTTCCTGCCCTCGATCTTTCCCAGTATCAAGGACTCCCAAGTCTACCTCCCAGCCCTGACTTCTCTCTTGAGCTTAAGTCCTCTTCTACTAGAAGTGAGTTAATCGTCTTTCCCCCATAAAGTTTCTGATTTCCTTATTTCTATTAACGACAGGGACCATGCTTTCTGAGGCCAGAAGCCCTGTGATCACTTTCAACCTCCTCACTCTCTTCCCCTGGTCAGCTTACTTTCAGTGGCTCTCATATCATTCTTTCTTTTCCCTAAATGGAGTTAGACATTTATCATATATCCAGTTGTAATGCGAGTCTTTCTGTCCTAGTTTCCACTGAGGTCCCACAATTTAACAAAATGGTGACTTGCGAATGCGGTATTGCTACAATTTAGAAAATGCCCTACTTCAGTTACATGTTCAATAATAGCAGAGATTCAGACTAAGGATTGCAATCAACCACAGCTATTAACTTAATCATTACCTCTCTGGTACCTTGGTAGACCAAAAGTAACGGTTCAGTTCAGTTCAGTTGCTCAGTCGCGTCTGACTCATTGCGACACCATGAATCGCAGCACGCCAGGCCTCCCTGTCCATCACCAACTCCCAGAGTTCACTCAAACTCCTGTCCATCGAGTAGGTGATGCCATCCAGCCATCTCACCCTCTGTCATCCCCTTCTCCTCCTGCCCCCAATGCCTCCCAGCATCAGAGTCTTTTCCAGTGAGCCAACACTTCGCATGAGGTGGCCAAAGTACTGGAGTTTCAGCTTTAGCATCAGTCCTTCCAATGACACCCAGGACTGATCTCCTTTAGAAGGGACTAGCTGGATCTCCTTGCAGTCCAAGGGACGCTCAAGACACTTCTCCAACACCACAGTTCAAAAGCATCAATTCTTCGGTGCTCAGCTTTCTTCACAGTCCAACTCTCACATCCATACATGACCATTGGAAAAACCATAGCCTTGACTAGACGGACCTTTGTTGGCAAAGTAATGTCTCTGCTTTTGAATATGCTATCTATGTTGGTCATAACTTTCCTTCCAAGGAGAAAGCGTCTTTTAATTTCATGGCTGCAGTCACCATCTGCAGTGATTTTGGAGCCCAAAATAAAGTATGACACTGTTTCCACTGTTTCTCCATCTATTTCCCATGAAGTGATGGGACCAGATGCCATGATCTTGGTTTTCTGAATGTTGAGCTTTAAGCCACTTTTTCACTCTCCTCTTTCACTTTCATCAAGATGCTTTTTAGTTCTTCTTCACTTCTGCCATAAGGGTGGTGTCATCTGCATATCTGAGGTTATTGATATTTCTCCCGAAAATCTTGATTCCAGCTTGTGCTTCTTCCATCCCAGTGTTTCTCATGATGTACTCTGCATATAAGTTAAATAAGCAGGGTGACAATATACAGCCTTTGCTGCTGCTGCTGCTGCTAAGTCACTTCAGTCGTGTCTGACTCTGTGCGACTCCATAGATGGCAGCCTACCAGTCTCTGTTGTCCCTGGGATTCTCCAGGCAAGAGTACTGGAGTGGGTTGGCATTGCCTTCTCCATATACAGCCTTGATGTACTCCTTTTCCTATATGGAACCAGTCTGTTGTTCCATGTCCTGTTCTAACTGTTGCTTCCTGACCTGCATATAGGTTTCTCAAGAGGCAGGTCAGGTGGTCTGGTATTCCCATCTCTTTCAGAATTTTCCACAGTTTATTGTGATCCACACAGTCAAAGGCTTTGGCATAGTCAAGAAAGCAGAAATAGATGTTTTTCTGGAACTCTCTTGCTTTTTCCATGATCCAGAGGATGTTGGCAATTTAATTTCTGATTCCTCTGCCTTTTCTAAAACCAGCTTGAACATCTGGAAGTTCATCGTTTATGTATTGCTGAAGCCTGGCTTGGAGAATTTTGAGCATTACTTTACTAGTGTGTGAGATGAGTGCAATTGTGTGGTAGTTTGACCATTCTTTGGCATTGCCTTTCTTTGGGATTGGAATGAAAACTGACCTTTTCCAGTCCTGTGGCCACTGCTGAGTTTTCCAAATTTGCTGGCATATTGAGTGTAGCACTTTCACAGCATCATCTTTCAGGATTTGAAACGGCTCAACTGGAATTCCATCACCTCCACTACCTTTGTTCATAGTGATGCTTTCTAAGGCCCACTTGACTTCACATTCCAGGATGTCTGGCTCTAGGTGAGTGATCACATCATCGTGATTATTTTGGTCATGGAGCTCTTTTTTGTACAGTTCTTCTGTGTATTCTTGCCACCTCTTCTTAATATCTTCTGCTTCTCTTAGGTACATACCATTTCTGTCTTTTATCAAGCCCATCTTTGCATGAAATGTTCCCTTGGTATCTAATTGCCTTGATGAGATCTGTAGTCTGTCCCATTCTGTTGGTTTCCTCTATTTCTTTGCATTGATCACTGAGGAAGGTTTCCTTATCTCTCCTTGCTATTCTTTGGAACTCTGCATTCAGATGCTTATATCTTTCTTTTTCTCCTTTGCTTTTCACTTCTCTTCTTTTCACAGCTACTTGTAAGGCCTCCTCGAACAGCCATTTTGCTTTTCTGCATTTCTTTTCCATGGGGATGGTCTTGATCCCTGTTTCCTGTACAGTGTCACGAACCTCCATCCATAGTTCATCAGGCACTCTGTCTATCAGATCTAGTCCCTTAAATCTACTTCTCACTTCCACTGTATAATCCTAAGGGATATGATTTAGGTCATACCTGAATGGTCCAGTGGTTTTCCATACTTTGTTCTATTTAAGTCTGAAATGGCAATAAGGAGTACATGATATGAGCCACAGTCAGCTCCTGGTCTTGTCTTTGCTGACTGTATAGAGCTTCTCCACCTTTGTTGCAAAGAATATAATCAATCTGATTTTGGTGTTGACCATCTGGTGATGTCCATGTGTAGGGTCTTCTCTTGTGTTGTTGGAAGAGGGTGTTTGCTATGACCAGTGCGTTCTCTTGGCAAAACTCTATTAGCCCTTCTTCATTCCGTATTCCAAGGCCAAATTTGCCTGTTACTCCAGGTGTTTCTTGACTTCCTACTTTTGCATTCCAGTCCCCTATAATGAAAAGGACATCTTTTTTGGGTGTTAGTTCTAGGAGGTCTTGTAGGTCTTCATAGAACCGTTCAAATTCAGCTTCTTCAGCGTTACTGGTTGGGGCATAGACTTGGATTACTGTGATATTGAATGGTTTGCCTTGGAAACGAACAGAGATCATTCTGTCGTTTTTGAGATTGCATCCAACTACTGCATTTCAGACTCTTTTGTTGACCATGATGGCTACTCCATTTCTTCTAAGGGATTCCTGCCCGCAGTAGTAGATATAATGGTCATCTGAGTTAAATTCACCCATTTCACTCCATTTCAGTTCGCTGATTCCTAGAATGTCGACATTCACTCTTGCCATCTCCTGTTTGACCACTGCCAATTTGCCTTGATTCATGACCTGACATTCCAGGTTCCTATGCGATATTGCGCTTTACAGCATTGGACCTTGCTTCTGTCACCAGTCACATCCACAGCTGGGTGTTGTTTTTGCTTTGGCTCCATCCCTTCATTCTTTCTGGAGTTATTTGTCCACTGATCTCCAGTAGCTTATTGGGCACCTACTGACCTGGGGAGTTCCTCTCTCAGTATCCTATCATTTTGCCTTTTCATACTGTTCATGGGGTTCTCAAGGCAAGAATACTGAAGTGGTTTGCCATTCCCTTCTCCAGTGAATCACAGTCTGTCAGACCTGTCTCCACCTGACCTGCCTGTCTTGGGTGGCCCCACACAGCATGGCTTAGTTTCACTGAGTTAGACAAGGCTGTGGTCCATGTGATCAGGTTGACCTGAGTTCTGTGATTATGGTTCAGTGTGTCTGCCCTCTGATGCCCTCTCGCAACACCTACCGTCTTACTTGGGTTAAAAGTAATGGTATATTACTTTAAAAATTCTAGAAAAATGGCAACTAATGAGTAAGACAATTTCAGAGTTTATCCAACAATGTTGAGTGGAAGGAAACATATGTCTAGACTAGCAGTCAGCAAGCTTTCTCCGTAAAAGGCCAAGTATAAATATTTTAGGTTGTGGGCCACTGACTCTGTCACAGCTACTCACTCTTCTACTGTAGTATGAAAACAGTATGGAACTGTATGAGTGTGGTTGTGTTCCAAAAAAACTTTATTTATAAAAACAGATGGAGGCTGGATTTGGTTTGATGACCTCTGTTCCAGAAGATCTGTACTGATTATCTAGAGAGACATACTTATTAATTCATCCAAGAAACTTATGGATATAAACTACATTGCATACTTCTTACTAGGGACCATGAATGCAAAGATGAATACGATGAATGAGAAAACCCTATCTCACACTTGAAAACTAGATTAGACTTATTATACACAAAGTGACAGAAGCAGAAGTAACAGTGTGAAAATTTCTGTGGGGATCAAAGAGAATAATAAGTCTACTTGGGAAAGGGGACAGGGTACAAAGGCTCCACTAAAGGAGGTGAAATTTAAGATGAGCTTTGAAGGAAGTCCAGAATCTACTGGAGGGGCACGTTAGGTATGAACTTAAGCATGAAGTCCAGTTTGTACTTGTGAGTAATAACCTAGTTCCTTTATTGAGATGCCAATGAGCTGTAAGAACCACACACACATAAACACATACACAAGGGTAAATCAAGCTAATCACACTTAACCTCTGTTGAGTCCTGGTCTGAATAGTGGATTTGTCTCATATGGCAAAGAACTCAAGGATTTTACAGACTGCAAAGAGTCTTGACTGACAGGTTTCTTCGCTATCTTTCGAAGTGCATCAGAACATGAAAGTGGAAGGCAATCAAGTATGAGGTTATTGATGGTGATGCTTGTGGGGCGTTAGAGAGACAGGCTTTGTCACCTGTCCGAGGGAGACACAGAGAGAGCGAGAGAAAGAGAGACGGACTCTAGTCTACAAACTCCCTGCGGGAAAGAATGGAATATCATCATTGTATATTTGGCCATTGGCACAATGCTGGACACAGAGCAGGTATTCAACTATTTGTTGAATAAATACATGGATGAATAGATTAATATTAGTGAACACAGAAGACAAGGGAGTTCTTCAAGACTGGAAACCTTCATCCAGGGAAGGAAAGAATGTGAGTCATAGCTAATACCTAATAACCATTATCATACTAGTAACTCACTACTTACAAAGTTAATACTTTAGAAAAGCTAATTAATTGCTCCTTTCTAGTTACTCAGAAGCATCATCAACCCAGGAATATAAAAATTGAGAAAGTTCAAGTATGTAATCTCTGGAGAAGAAACTACCACCCCTTTTTCTTGGTCCTGCTTACAGCAGCTATGAATTTAATCCCAAAGAAGAGGCAGTGGAAAGCAAAGGAGGTCTTTGGAGAAAAGAAGGAATTCTCACATTTTCATGCTAATTACTGCTAACCACATTCTGCTGAATATTCCTGCTAATGGTCTGTGAAGCACACAGATCATACCCATGTAATACTTTCCCAAATTTGAGATGAAACACCTGCTTTTTAGAATGAAAAGAGAAAATAATCTAGACAAGATGTAGCCACTTTAAAAAAAATATTTGAGTCAGATTTCATGTGAGTGACCCATTTTCTGACTACAATGTACTTCTTTCAGATAGCTAAGTTATACCTGAAAACTCAAACAGTGGAATACAAGGTATTAACCTCTTCCTCCAAAATAGGTCCCTCTGCTCTTTTGCCTTCTTACAAACAAAGTAAGGTCTATACACACTTTTTTTCTGAGGAGATGAGGGAGGCCTTGTTACAAGTATATTTCTATAAAAGTGCTATTACGATCTAACATTTAGGTTAATTAATAAGAGTTTCTGAAGCCTTCATTCCATTGAAAGTAAGCCAAAATCACAGGACAAGTCCTTCACCAACTTAATAAATTAGCAGGTTTGACATACTTTCTCTTGCCTCCACAAGGATCTTATACGCCCTAAGTACTTAATTTTTACCACAAAACTTCTTCTAGAAGTCTTGTGCTTAGGACCAAACCTGTGGAAGATAATTCCAGAAAATCAATAGGCTCAGGGAATAAGAACAGGGAAAATACCAGGGGTAAAGCTATGATGCTTACTAAAAGTTACAAAACAAAGTGAGTCCCCACAATCAATTGAATTTCTATATTCAAGATGTATTCATGGAAAGATTACAGCCTTTGATTTGGTAGAGATGTCTGTGCTAAGTCGCTTCAGTTGTGTATGACTCTTTTCAAAATTATGGATTATAGACCACTAAGCTCCTCTGTCCATGGAATTCTCCAGGCAAGAATACTGGAATGGGTTGCCATTCTCACTTCCAGGGGATCTTCCTGACCCAGGGATTGAACATGCATCTCCTGCATTACAGCTGGATTTTTTACCCATCATATTTAAAATGACTCTACATGTGTAAGAGTTTCTTCTTCCATGTGATCTTAACTAGTTTTTAAGACTCTAGTTACATAAAATAAATGAAAATGAGCCTATTTTTTGTGCATCTTTGTATCATTTAACTTGTTTAAGCAAGAATTTATTACTTCTATTAATTAAAACATACAACTCAAAGGACAATAGTCTACTGACACTGCTATGAAATTCTCGTGTTAATTCTAGGAGCATATTTTAAAATTTATGGACTAATCTTGCTGTATTATCTTTATTATAGATTTTCTATCACGTTCTGTGCCATATAAATGACTGTGAGAATTTCTTCTAAATAAAAACCAGTTAATGGATTAAGGCCTACACTGTTTTCACCTCCATATATATATATATTCTTTTTCTATGTGAGTATGTTAGTGTTTATTGAAACTTTATGGGATGCTATTATCTAAAATCTCTAGGCCTCCTTCAACAAGAAACTTGCTGAGGATGTGAAATACTAATCAGACAGGAAGAGAAAAAAAGTAAGGGAGTTCTCTTGTCCCATAATGTAAATGGAAAGCAGTATCGATTATTAGCTATGCAAAACACACAGGCCCTGTTTTTGTGTGTCACAAATTGAGGTGTTAGTGAAGTCAGACAAAACAAAAGCTAAAAAAAACAAAATTAACAGTACCTTTTTCTTGTAGTATTTTCGTGGTGGTGGCTTGATTGTGGCAAGGCAATTCTTCCATATCATGATCAGATTTTGAAGGAGAGGAGAGTGAAGTGTCTTCCCCAACAGAGGAGGAAGGCTCCCCTTCCGAGTACAGTGGTCCTTCTTGAAATTCAGCTATGTGGTCAGACGAGAGGGGCACACTGCCAGCCACTGGACTGAGGGATGAAGCACCAGAATCTGATTCTGGAGAAGCTCTCAAACCCTTGGGCAGAAGTGATTTGGTAATGTGCATGTGGTTACAGAAACTGTTTGAAGGCTGTTGGTATAAGAGATTATAAAGGAGGTTATGCCACTGATCATCAGTCAATTTGGTACTTACTTTGAAATCAGACCAACCTTGTTTTTAGTAAATCCCTATGAAAACCAATTTTTGACGGTTTACAGATGAGACTGCATAGTTCACAACAATGTACCATATTACCACTGTAGCTAACACAGACACCTAAGACATAATAAAAACAATGACTTGTGCACTAATTATTTACCATGAGGAAAAATCAACAGCTGAATATCAAAAACACCATCAGGAAATATGAAGATATGGATATTCTCTTGGTTGTTAGTTCTTTGAGTGAGTACAGAAAGAATTTGAATTATAACGATATATAGAGGTGAATAAGAATTTAGGAGACATAGAAGTGAACTATTCCAGCT
Organism: Bison bison bison; assembly: GCF_000754665.1. NCBI lineage: Eukaryota > Metazoa > Chordata > Mammalia > Artiodactyla > Bovidae > Bison > Bison bison. The sequence continues at coordinate 4,460,119 of NW_011494706.1, forward strand.
ATTTTCAACTAGAATACAGAATCTGGCTGCAGAAAAATCATTATTTTCAATAAGCTGTAGGAACAAGGATACAGCCCAAAGCCGCAAGTCAGACAGCAGTCAGGGGTGCTCACCTTTCGCTCCAGACTGTCCTCCCCATCAGTTGAGCTGACACTGTCATAGAGTCTTGTCCTAGACGGTCTCTGGCGTCTGTTCTTCAAGGAGAGCTGGGCCCGAGTTTTCAGTACTTTTGAATCCAGGCGCTCTGTCTCTGGCACTGCTTCATTAAAGTCTAAAAATAAAATATTGCAAAATAATCTGTGAAACCTTTGGAGAGGACTGACAGAGACTATGGACACTGAAAACAAAATATCAAAGTTATCAGTAACACCAGGCAGGAAACAGGTGAGAATCATGGTGGTCTGTCTGGTAACAAAGGTAACAGAGATGAGATTTGGGAGAAATGTACAAAGCCGACAGAAAGAAACCAACACTAAACATGACCACAGTCAACAACAAAAATCTAGCATTCACAGATCATAAAACCTCCCTGTAACTATACAAAGCACTCGTTAGTATTTATTTGTTTACATGAATATATGCTGAAGTGTTGGATGAAGAGAGATGTGAGAAGAAGGTGTATCAAAGTTGAGAGCTCTTAGAAATTAAGACAAAAACCTACAAAAGTCAGGTGCCAGGTCAAGAGCAGATAACAAAAGGTGGCCATCAGCATAAACTTTCTATAGCAAAAGTTACCCAAACTGTAACTGTAAGGACTATACCACTTTGGTCTTATTTTTTTTTCCACTCAAAACAGAGTTTCTGAAAATTTAGCTTGTTCTTTCAACTCTTTAGAAAGCCCAGCAAAGAACTTATCTCAATAGCACATTTAAGATAACCGGGGAAATAAAACAAAGTAGGCTATCCAAGCAAAACAAAATCAAAAAGCAATTAAACCACCACAAGTACTTAATTTACTAGTATTATGGATGAAGTAGAATAAACTGCCCATTGATAGATAGATAAAGAAGATGTGTATACACACACACGAATATTCATTTCAGTTCAGTTGCTCAGTCATGCCCAACTAAGCAAAAAAAAAAAAACTGACTTTTTGCCACCCATGGAGTGCAGCATGCCAGGCTTCCCTGTCCATCACCAACTCTCAAAGCTTGCTCAAACTCATGTCCATCAAGTCGGTGATGCCATCCAACCATCTCATCCTCTGTCATCCCCTTCTCCTCCTGTCTTCAATCTTTCCCAGCATCAGGGTCTTTTCTAAGGAGTCAGTTCTTCACATTCGATGGCCAAGAGATTGGAGCTTCAGCTTAAGCATTAGTCCTTCCAATAAATATTCAGGACAGATTTCCTTTAGGATTGACTATTTTGATCTCTTTGCAATTCAAGGGACTTGAGTCTCCTCCAACACCATAGTTCAAAAGCATCAATTCTTCAGCACTCAGCTTTCTTTATGGTTCAACTCTCATATCCATACATGACTACTGGAAAAACCATAGCTTTGACTAGATGGGCCTTTGTCAGCAAAGTAGTCTCTGCTTTTTAATATGCTGTCTAGGTTGGTCATAGCTTTTCTTCCAAGGAGCAAGCGTCTTTTAATTTCATACCTGTAGTCACCATCTGCAGTGATTTTGGAGCCCAAGAAAATAAAGTGTCACTGTTTCCATTGTTTCCCCATCTATTTGCTGTGAAGTGATGAGACTGCATGCCATGATCTTTGCTTTTTGAATGTTGAGTTTTAAGCCAACTTTTTCACTCTCCTCTTTCACTTACATCAAGAGGCTTTTTAGTTCCTCTTTGCTTTCTGCCATAAAGGTGATGCCATCTGCATATCTGAGGTTATTGATATTTCTCGGCATATCCCAGCAATCTTGATTCCAGCTTGTGCTTCTTCCAGCCCAGTGTTTCTCATGATGTACTCCACATATAAATTAAATAAGCAGGGTGACAATATACAGCTTTGTCGTACTCCTTTCCCAATTTGGAACCAGTCTCTTGTTCCATGCCCCATTCTAACTGTTGTTTCTTGACCTGCATACAGATTTCTCAGGAGGCAGGTCAGGTGGTCTGGTATTCCCATCTCTTGAGGAATTTTCCACATTTTGCTGTGATCCACACAGTCAAAGGCTTTGGCATAGTCAATAAAGTAGAAGTAGATGTTTTTCTGGAATTCTGTTGCTTTTTCCATGATTCAACAGATGTTGGCAATTTGATCTCTGGTTCCTCTGCCTTTTCTAAAGCCAGCTCGAATATCTGGAAGTTCATGGTCATGTACTATTGGAGCTTAGAGAATTTTGAGCATTACACTTTGCTAGTGTGTAAGATGAATGCAATTATGGGGTAGTTTGAACATTCTTTGGCATTGCCTTTCTTTGGGACTGGAATGAAAGCTGATCTTTTCCAGTCTTGTGGCCACAGTTGAGTTTTCCAAATTTGCTGGCATATTGAGTGCAGCACTTTCACAGCATCATCTTTTAGGATTTGAAACAGCTCAACTGGAATTCCATCACCTCCACTAGCTTAGTTCATAGCAATGCTTCCTAAGGCCCACCTGACTTTGCATTCCAAGATGTCTGGCTCTAGATGAGTGACCACACCATCGTGATTATCTGCTTTGAAGAGATAATCTGTCATGAAGAGCTTTTTTGTACAGTTCTTCTGTGTTTTCTTGCCACCTCTTCTTAATATCTTCTGCTTCTGTTAGGTCCATACTTATTATTATTTTTATTATATTAGGTCCATACATATTATTACTCAGCCATAAAAAATAATGAAAGCTTGCTATTTGCAACAACAGGGATAGACCTAAAGGGTATTTTGCTAAGTGAAGTAAGTCAGACAGAGAAAGACAATTACTGTATGTGTTCACCTACATGTGGAACCTAAAACATAAAACAAACAAACATAACAAAGTAGAAATGGAGTTTTAGACACAGAAAACAAGCAGGGGTGGTGGTCAGAGATGTGCAATGAATGAAACAGGTGAGGGAGATAAGACGTACAAGCTTCCAGTTAACAAATGAATCACGGGAATAAAACGTACAGAGTGGGGAACACAGTGGACAGCAATGTGATATCTTTGTATAGTAACAGACAGTAAATAGGCTTACAGTGATGGTCATTTTGTAATGTATACAAATATTGAATCACTATGCTGTGTGCAGGAAATGACACGGTGTTGCAGGTCAGTCATACTTCAACACCAACCAACCAACCCACCCAAGAAATGCATAAAACAAGATCAGATTTGTCTTTATCAAAGGTGGGAGTTGGGCGAAGGGGAAGTTAGATGAAGGCAGTCAAAGGTACAAACTTCAGTGATAAGATAAATAAGTACCAGGAATATAATGTACATGATAAATATAATTAACATCATTGTGTGTTATATATGACGTTTAAGACAGTAAATCCTAGGAGTTCTCATCACAAGGAAAAAATAATTTTTCTCTTTTTCTTTTACTTTGTATCTATAAGAGGTGATGGATGCTCACTAAACTTAATGTGGTAATCATTTCATGATGTAAGTAAAATTATTACGCTGCACACCTTAAACTTATACAGTGCTGAATATCAATTATATCTCAATAAAACCAGAAGATAAAAAATACAGTATAAGAGCTAAAAAGTTAAAAATAAATATATCCTCTCCAAATTTCCTTTTATTAACTTCTAAGTTTACATTCCAAGTTATTTGCATGCATCTCTGTCTCATTTCTTTTTCTTGGATATCTACTCTCCTCACCATAAAAGACACTGATTCTTCAAACGAACATGTTCAAGTCGTTAAATAAAACAACTCAAAATTAAAAAAAAAAAAGAGTCACACCAAATGGCTCGGTAAAGGCTAGAGGGAGAATCTGATGTGGTTCTCTTTAGTCAGCCTCTCCCTACTCTTAATCCTGCTGCCCAGAGGCTAAGTCAGGACTCAAAAGTTACCATCTCCAAGGGAAGAGGGAACGATACCCATGAACATACTTAGGTATGTTCCTCACTGGCTGAGAAAAAGTGTTCTCCGGTTGAATTTATTTGCAATGGTACTACTCCTTACATTTGTACATGTAGCCACTTCTTAGAAATAATGAAGTTTCATCATTAATCCTATTTTATCTTTTCAGAGTGCCAGTCATTAAATGAAGTAATAATATTGAAGAAATTGATCATCAAGTGGCTCTTGGACTTAAATTATTAAAAATAAAGCAAATAAATGAGTTGCAGAAAATATTAAAGTTGGCTTAAAGCTCAACATTCAGAAAACGAAGATCATGGCATCCGGTCCCACCACTTCATGGGAAATAGATGGGGAAACAGTGGAAACAGTGTCAGACTTTATTTTTTGGGGCTCCAAAATCACTGCAGATGGTGATTGCAGCCATGAAATTAAAAGACACTTACTCCTTGGAAGAAGAGTTATGACCAACCTAGACAGCATATTCAAAAGCAGAGACATTACTTTGCCAACAAAGGTTTGTCTAGTCAAGGCTATGG
>NW_011494706.1:4464700-4465675 GCF_000754665.1 Bison bison bison
GAGCGCCGAAGAATTGATGCTTTTGAACTGTGGTGTTGGAGAAGACTCTTGAGAGTCCCTTAGACTGCAAGGAGATCCAACAAGTCCATTCTGAAAGAGATCAGCCCTGGGATTTCTTTGGAAAGAATGATGCTAAAGCTGAAATTCCAGTACACTGGCCACCTCATGCAAAGAGCTGACTCATTGGAAAAGACTCTGATGCTGGGAGGGATTGGGGGCAGGAGGAGAAGGGAATGACAGAGGATGAGATGGCTGGATGGCATCACTGACCCGATGGACATGAATCTGAGTGAACTCTGGGAGTTGGTGATGGACAGGAAGGCCTGGCGTGCTGCGATTCATGGGGTCGCAAAGAGTCGGACACGACTGAGCGACTGATCTGATCTGATCTGATGAATATTAATAGAGTAAAACAATTTTTCACAGTGGCATTGCCCCATAAATTATTTTTCACAGTATTATTAAGCCAAATTCAGACTTAAATTGAAGAAAGTAGGGAAAACCACTAGACCATTCAGGTATGACCTAAATCAAATCCCTTATGATTATACAGTAGAAGTGAGAAATAGATTTAAGGGCCTAGATCTGATAGATAGAGTGCCTGATGAACTATGGAATGAGGTTCGTGACACTGTACAGGAGACAGGGATCAAGACCATCCCCATGGAAAAGAAATGCAAAAAAGCAAAATGGCTGTCTGGGGAGGCCTTACAAATAGCTGTGAAAAGAAGAAAAGCAAAAAGCAAAGGAGAAAAGGAAAGATATAAACATCTGAATGCAGAGTTTCAAAGAATAGCAAGAAGAGATAAGAAAGCCTTCTTCAGCAATCAATGCAAAGAAATAGAGGAAAACAGCAGAATGGGAAAAACTAGAGATCTCTTCAAGAAAATCAGAGATACCAAAGGAACATTTCATGCAAAGATGGGCTCGATAAAGGACAGAAATGGTATGGACCTAACAGAAGCAGAAGATATT
>NW_011494706.1:4466402-4467030 GCF_000754665.1 Bison bison bison
AAACATCTATTTCTGCTTTATTGACTATGCCAAAGCCTTTGATTGTGTGGATCACAATAAACTTTGGAAAATTCTGAAAGAGATGGGAATACCAGACCACCTGACCTGCCTCTTGAGAAATTTGTATGCAGGTCAGGAAGCAACAGTAGAACTGGACATGGAACAACAGACTGGTTCCAAATAGGAAAAGGAGTACGTCAAGGCTGTATATTGTCACCCTGTTTAAATAACTTATATGCAGAGTACTCCATGAGAAAGGCTGGACTGGAAGAAACAGAAGCTGGGATCAAGACTGCCGGGAGAAATATCAATAACCTCAGATATGCAGATGACACCACCCTTATGGCAGAATGTGAAGAGGAACTAAAAAGCTTCTTGATGAAAGTGAAAGTGGAGAGTGAAAAAGTTGGCTTAAAGCTCAACATTCAGAAAACGAAGATCATGGCATCCGGTCCCACCACTTCTTGGGAAATAGATGGGAAACAGTGGAAACAGTGTCAGACTTTTATTTTTCTGGGCTCCAAAATCTCTGCAGATGGTGACTGCAGCCATGAAATTAAAAGACTCTTACTCCTTGGAAGGAAAGTTATGACCAACCTAGATAGCATATTGAAAAGCAGAGACATTA
>NW_011494706.1:4467130-4529134 GCF_000754665.1 Bison bison bison
TGTATGGATGTGAGAGTTGGACTGTGAAGAAGGCTGAGCGCCAAAGAACTGATGCTTTTGAACTGTGGTGTTGGAGAAGACTCTTGAAGAGTCCCTTGGACTGCAAGGAGGTTCAACCAGTCCATTCTGAAGGAGATCAGCCCTGGGATTTCTTTGGAAGGAATGATGCTAAAGCTGAAACTCCAGTACTTTGGCCACTTCATGGGAAGAGTTGACTCATTGGAAAAGACTCTGATGCTGGGAGGGATTGGGGGCAGGAGGAGAAGGGGACGACAGAGGATGAGATGGCTGGATGGCATCACTGACCGATGGATGTGAGTCTGAGTGAACTCTGGGAGTTGGTGATGGACAGGGAGGCCTGGCGTGCTGTGATTCTTGGGGTTGCAAAGAGTCGGACATGACTGAGCGACTGATCTAATCTGATCTGATGCTTAAATATATTATGTTATAAAAACAAGGAAGCATCTCAGATTGTACCTTTCTTATCTATGGAACATGGTGCTTGGCATATGGTTCTAACAAATAAAATTAAATATATTGTTCCCTGAGAGATACATCCACTGAATAACACTATATACAGAAGTTTTCCTTTTCATTTCCTATATTTTAAAGAAAAGTGGATAACAGAAAAGTCAGACCATTCAGGTATATTTAAAGACAGCTAAATGTTTTCTAATCAGTAGTCCTTTCATTTTTCACATGTCAATGGAAAAAAAAATCCCCTTGATTACTTTAATTTCCTCCTTCTAACAAATTCTGAACTTGTAACTGCCCTTTAAGAGTTGTGATCATTGGGAGAGAATCAACTTTACAAGCTCTTGTTTACATATAAAACATGGAAATACAACATAGAGGAATGCAATAATTCAGATACACTGCTACATACACACATCTTACAATCTGTCTATCTCATATTTGGACTGCACATTCTATAATCCCACACACTGCCCATACACCATCTCATTTGTTCCTCACAACAGCTCCAACAGAAAGAGTAGCCAAGTATATATAGCCAAGCATATATTTTGCTCTCCTGAAGCTCAGAAAACTTGACTGTCTTGTCCTCATCCATACAGCTAGTTGATGAGCTACCAAACCTTTCTAGTTTCTTGACTCCTAGGCCACTAGCCTGTGCACTCCAACTTAGCTGATGTTGAACAAATTATTAGAATCAGATTTTAATGCAGTGAGAGTTCAGGGTTTTCAGCTGTCAATTCACATATGATGTGACTAGGAAATTCACTTCTCCAACAGGTTATTATGAAATATTATTAATCTTTCACATATGTGGAAGCGTATCAAAAAAGGAAGATGTTGAAAACTATAGAAAAATTATTTCTCAGACGATTTCTTCTTTTGTTGGTTTAGTAACAGCTTTGGTTACCCAGTGACAGAAAGACCTAAGAAAGAAGCTCATTCTACTTTTGTGAGCATGATTCCTTGCACGACAGAACCTGAGCTCTGGAGCACCCAGCACAGTACACAACATCCAGGACTGTAGGAGCTACCTCATCACTCGATGCTGAACAAATAAAGTAAGGGGACATGACAACTGCTATTAGCAGGGTTGGGAGTACAGAGGTTATCCTGGAACCTTACTCCATTGCTATTCAGTAATTTGCCTGGTTTGGTTTTGGACAATTGCAAAATAACAATCTCAGATGCCTGTTTTATCATCAGCTAGCACTGACTGGGTGTAACCCACCAGATAGCACGCATGTAACAACATCTATTGAACGCAGAGTTAGCTAAAGCCTGACAAGCAGGGCTGTAGAGCCATTACCCGAGTGGCCAAACACACATCACATCCAATTGACGATTTCTGAAGGCCTGAAAACAAAGATCTCAGGGTCTCTTTATAGCAGTGATAGAGCGCAGAAGACTTGATGCCTTTGAATTGTGATGCTGGAGAAGACTCTTGAGAGTCCTTTGGACTGCAAGGAGATCCAACCAGTCAGTCCTAAAGGAAATCAGTCCTGAATATTCATTGGAAAGACTGATGCTGAAGCTGAAGCTCCAATACTTTGGCCACCTGATGTGAAAAGTCAACTCCCTAGAAAAGACCCTGATGCTGGGAAAGACTGAAGTCAAAAGGAGAAGGGCGGTGACAGTATGAGATGGTTATATAGCATTACTGACTCAAGAGATCTGAAGCTGAACAATCTCTGAGAAGATGGTGAAGGAAAGGGAAGCCCAGGGTGCTGCAGTCCATGGGGTCACAAAGGTCAAACACAACTTAGCAACTGAACAACAACAATGTATTATAACAGTAATTTGTGTTCCCATCCTGAGGAATAAAAAAATTTTTCTAAAGAACCAGAAAACCGTAACTGAGCTGAGACCTTTCACTTCATCAACTCTTACGCCAGAAGGAAGTTGGAAGAAATGTCCAGAGGAAGCAACTACTAAAGACATCACGGATAATCCCCCCTCAGAAGTATTAGAGGGCATGTGTGAGAGAGAAGGGAAATGTGTACCGGACTCCTGCTGCTGGGAACTAACGGGTGATCTAACGGCCAGCAGAAGCTAGCTTTTTAAAATCACATCACGTGAAAATCAGAATATTACAATCTGAACTTCAGGGGTTCTAGCCCAGCTTTCTCTTTCAGGTAGGAAAACCAAGGCTGAGTGGTCACTGACTTGTCTACTGACCGTATCACACTTAATCTGTGGAAGACTGGATAGAGCGCAGTCCTCAGAAGCCTAGCCTCATCCTAGAAGGCCCCTCTCAAGTCTGAAAGTAAACTTCACAAGCAATCTTCCACCTTGTTTGAAACCTCTTTTTGGTCTTACTTTATGTTCCAAACAAAAATACCCATCAAGGGCTTATTTGGCCAATTCCCAGAAGGATATTTAAAAAAAAAAAAAAAAAAAAAAACCGGGGGATTTTATTTGACTGTGTATTTATCCAAGAAATAAAATCTTTACATGGAAAAATTAGCTGTCAGTTTTGTGGATGACGATGGTTCAACTGGTTCAACATTGCCAAGTTATGTGCTGCTCAGTGTAAGGAGCTGGACACAACGGAGCGACTAAGCACACACGAAGAAAAGCACAGAGTGTAAGGGTCTAGGTGGCCATGTTCACCGTCATTCAGCCTCTACAGAGAGCCAATCAACAGCACGGTGCAACGCTGCTCTCATAGCCCAGGACCCGGGGTTCTTCCTCTGCCCTTTCTCGTCAGTGTTTCTTGTTCTCCTGGCCATTAGCATCAGAGGAAAACTCCCTTTCCCCTCCTCTCCTTTCTTCTCTTTTCTTTCTTTCAGACCCTTCAGACTCTGAAACAGCTTATCTCTGACTCAAATGCAGCTAGAAGTACAAAAGAAGAGCAGACACAAGGGGATCAATAAACACAGCAGAAAAATACAGAAAAGGTATGAAGCAGCTGACAATAATGCAGTTTTGAGTGGGTGGGACTTCACCTCAAAATACCTGCATTTTAAGGCTAGCTTCAGTATTGATTCACACTGGAGCCTTTAAAAGAGTTTAATGGATTTGATCACAATTTTAGCAGCTCTTATGAAAACTGTTCTGTGAAATTAGGATGTTGTAGATCATATTATACAGAAACCAGTTCCCTACAGTAATGGTCTGAGTCATTCAGGTTTTCCACTAGATTGATGTTGTTTTTGACGTAAAAGGAATGCTGCCCGTGGACCAGGACCGGACATCAGCAGAGGGAACTGGAGCAGCATAACAATGGGGTCTGCTCTGCGTTCTTATGTGGATTATTCTGCTCAAAAACACTCGCACCTTATACCACCACGCTGCCTGGTTTGTGCTATTATCAATCAAAATGCTGAGCTTAATGAGGAACTTGGTGGCATCTTTAAACTCAAACAGTATCTGCATATCATTAAGTCACTGCAAGTTCACAAAAGATGGGCCCATAGGGCTTTGGGTTGGTACATATTGTATCAGAGGTGGGCTTATGTACTTTAGAGAGACGGTGTGAAATAGTCACCATGAGAGGAGACTTGGGGTTAGTCTTCCTTGAATTGAATCCAAAGCAGAGGCTGTCACCAAATTGGGCAATTTATCTAATTGCTCTTTCCCTCAGAATCCTCAGCTTCTAAACAGGCATGATGATAACAACATAATAAAGACTAAATGCATTAACACATATATAAATGCTTGGAAGAGCACATAATAAGCACTTAATAAATGTCTTCATTTACTGACATACAAAAAAAGATTAGCAAGATACTCAAGTGACTGAAGCAATCGCAAAACAACATGTATATCCATTTTAAATATTTAAAAAACAGCAACATAAAATACATTTTCTAACAGTAAATATGTCCATATAGTTGCATAGCAAGTGAACTGAAAAGATACACTTCATACTGATAATGGTGGTTGCTTTCAAAGAAGACATTAGATTTGAAGAGGCTGGTCAACAGGTACCTCAGTCTTATTTGTAATGTTAAAAAAAATTTTGTGTTAGATATTTTAGAAAAATCTATACATGAAACGCAATTAAAATTAGTAAAGAAGAAAGAGCACACATCTAGTATATTTTCTTTTAGAAACATCTTAATTTCATTCTAATCTGATAGCTCTAGTGTTCTAGGACTCAGATGTTGATATCAGCCCAGGATACCCAGTCAAAGTCCCCGTGACCAACAGCCTGCCCCGACATGAGAAGGCTGTCTTTCATCACATACATGGAGACTGTTTGCCTGCTTGGCCATTTTACTGCCAGATGATTTGGACTAAAGAAGACCCCTTAGCTTCCTTCCAGCTACTTCTCTGTTTTAGTGCTGTAGGGGAAGATGTACTGAATCAGATATGGTAATTTGAGGTCAAGTTATACAACTTCAGCTCACCTCATGATAGCACTTTGGTTAGGAACCCACCCATGAGCAACTCTTACCCTACACTCTATTAATAGTTGATTTCTTTACAACCACCCAAAACCTGACAAATTTTATACCCCAGGTAGTATTCATTAAATTTTAGGAGGCTGACTTGATTTCTTACCCTTTTAGATCAATCAAAATATTACCGTTTCCTAATTTTTAATTAGGTCTGAATTTATTGTTGTATATATGTTATTTGCTAATCTTTGAAAAATATTGAGGAATACTATTTACCTCTTTATCAACAAATGCAATCTCAAAACTATCCATATGATCTTTGAAACACAATTTGGCTATTTGTTTTAATGTAGTGATTTTCCAGTGCAGTCTGGTATTTAACTTAGCCTTCTTCAGTTTATGGTCAATCTACACTCCTATTCTCAGAGTAGAGAGAGGTCCAGATTTTGCTGTCCATATCTTTTAAGACTATACTTTCAGGGGTCATTTCTGTAGTTCATATCTCAGGAATGACTCTTTAGAAATGCCACTAGACTAGCCTACCCATAGAAGAAGTGGCTATAAGTCAGAAAAACAACAACAACAAAAAACTGTATGAGCTATCCTAAATTCCACCATATATCACTTGAAACACTTGTACAAGTTGCTTGATTCTGAGAATATAAAGCAATTACAGAATTTAGACAAGGCATTTCAATATCTTAGGACTCCTTCATTGTCAGCTGTCTTTAGACTTTGACAGAAAAGATCTGCATTACCTAAAATTTGAATAAATGTTAAATCAAATCTGCAGTACATCATGAGAAACTCTGGGTTGGAGGAAGCACAAGCTGGAATCAAGATTTCTGGGAGAAATATCAATAACCTCAGATATGCAGATGACACCACCCTTATGGCAGAAAGTGAAGAAGAACTAAAGAGCCTCTTGATGAAAGTGAAAGAAGAGAGTGAAAAAGTTGGCTTAAAGCTCAACATTCAGAAAACTAAGATCATGGCATCTGATCCCATCACTTCATGGCAAATAGATGGAGAAACAGTGGAAACAGTGGCTGACTTTATTTTTCTGGGCTCCAAAATCACTGTGGATGGTGACAGCAGCCATGAAATTAAAAGACGCTTGCTCCTTGGAAGGAAAGTTGTGACCAACCTAGACAGCACATTAAAAAGCAGAGACGTTACTTCGCCAACAAAGGTCTGTCTAGTCAAGGCTATGGTTTTTCCGTCATGTATGGATGTGAGAGTTGGACTATAAAGAAAGCTGAGTGCCAAAGAATTGGTGCTTTTGAACTGTGGTGTTGGAGAAGACTCTTGAAGAGTCCCTTGGACTGCAAGGAGATACAACCAGTCCCGGGTGTTCATTGGAGGGACTGATGTTGAAGCTGAAACTCCAATACTCTGGCCACCTGATGTGGAGAGCTGGCTCAATTGAAAAGACCCTGATGCTGGGAAAGATTGGGGGCAGGAGGAGAAGGGGACAACAGAGGATGAGATGGCTGGATGGCATCACCGACTCAATGGACATGGGTTTGGGTGGACTCCGGGAGTTGGTGATGGACAGGGAGGCCTGGTGAGCTGCAGTTCATGGGGTCGCAAAGAGTCGGACACGACTGAGCGACTGAACTGAATACTGAACTGAATAAATCAAATCAAATGGGCAAACTGTCTGGGAACTGCAGGCTTCTCTGAGTAGGACTATGAAATCAAGTGCAGAACTTGGGTCTAGGAAGGTGGATTATGCGAATGTCCTTTTCTTAACATTCTAGAGTCTCTGACATGACAATAAACAAGCTTCTGTGTTCTTACTCAGGGTCTCCTACAGGTATCAAAATTAGCTTTTCTGTCAAAAATCTCTAGATATGAGTAATCACAAGCATGCTAATTAGGTGACTCCCCAAATTATATATTTGATGCCACATCTTCCTTGATTATAGCATGGAAAGAATACTATAAAATACTACATAAAATCTACATAAAATCTGAATAAAATTCAGATGTGAATGCCTTTGGTAGATTTTATGCCTTTGGTAGAGAATAACCTGTTACCTGAGATGAGAGTTGTTTGCTTCCTAAATGGGAAAGTATCTTTCGACTAGAGGAAAGACTGAGTTATGTATAGAAGATTTAAGAAAACTTAAAATTTACAATATGTATAAGAATAATAGATATGTATAAGAACTTCTTAAGTACTTGAAAATATTGTCAGTTGATAATAGTACATAAAAAGGAAATCAAATATAACAAATTCATAAATGCAATTTAAAATGTTTGCAGATGTTCAATTAGCTAAGTCCGTATATAGGAACTAAATATTCAAAGATCACTTAGTATTGATTTGTAAATCAAATTAAAAAACTATGTTTTTGATAATGTAACTTGAATAAATCAAACATTAAAACCACAATAAAATCAGAATGACTTTTTGGTACCCCTAAACTCTTCTGTTTCATCCAAAAAACCTCACAAGCAACAGAATTTTTAGTATACCTACATTCTAATGTTTCCTAACTTTTCTCATAAGTGGAATTTCCTATAGTTCTCATAAATAATCAGGCCAGTATTGAAGTGGAACATTACTTCATGTCCACCTACAAGAATTCAACTATAATCTGATGCCTGGGCCCCACAGTAACAGAAAAACTGTAGGGCACTGAACCTTTATTGGAACAACATGGTTGGCAGATTGTTCAGAACCATGCATACAAGATAAGTTTCTGGTCCCAGTTCTGGAAACAGCTGTTCATTTTTTGAGTTTTAATTCTCTAGATGCTATGATCCCATGATTGATCCTGTTTACCTCTTGGCTGATAGAATAAATTTCACCTTAAATGAAATCCTGAATAATCCACAGGAACCCACTGTGCACACTACATATACAAATCACTTTGTGCACTTTCTACTTTTATATCCCCCCATCCTAACTTCCTATTCTTTTAGTCATCTTACCTTAGCATAACCATATGGCGTCTTCCAAACTATGTAACTATGACTCCATGGCGAACCACATTATAAAACAAAAGAAACATTTCAAAACACAGCTATCTTGTATAATTTCCTTGAAAAGGAGTTATATTCCACATTTGGGTCAAAACTGTCTTTACTTCCAGAAGAACACAATCTACCTTATAGTTCAACTGGCTTTTGAATTTTACTCAAAAGCCAAAATAAAATAGGAAGCAGCTCACTTTTCTTAAAATTAACAGAAAATTACTAAGCTTAAGCTCATTCTGACAAAAATCACTTGCTTTCTATCAAAACAACTCTAGCTCTCTTCTAGCACTCATACATACCTCAGTATGACTGAAGGGTCTGGTGACTTCTGTGAACTTATGAAGATGCAGTGAGAAATATGAACCAAGGAGAGCTGCCATTTTGCAACTCAATACCTCCTTTTGAATGCCTCGTTGATTTGGCAACAAAAGTCTATTACACGTAGACAGATGCAAAACTCGCACAAAACTAGACAGGCAATTTAAGTGCTTTGCTTTCTGGGTAAGAGAACAGATTTTGGCTTTAATTATATGCCAGGAAACAATCAATAAGTATTGATTTCTCACTCATTTGGCTTGTTCATTAAAATTTTCCACAGTGATTTACTGGGAATGTTCAACCTTTAATTAGTGCAAATCAATAGTATTTCATGGTCAAAATTACTTACTGGGGATTAAAAGTTACTGAAAATAATTTGTTCAGGAAAAATGAAAATTGTGAAAGTATACCAAGAAATGATATCTATATGCACGATAAAGAAAGCTTGAATCTCGCTGAGAATTCTCCCCTGCCTCAGTTTAGAACTAAACAACACGGCAGCATGGAATAGTCCTCCACTGCTCTGCGTCTCATGCTCTGGGACAGGGCACTCCTGATAACGGAGAACAAGCATGCACTTTCCTTTTACTATCTTGCCATTTCATGAATTCTGACTTTAATTATGGCTTTAACTTTTGTTTAATATTCTGGATTCCAGTGCTCAAAGTGAATGTTTAGTGTATTCTCAGACTCCATCAGGAAATAAATCAGATGTGGTGATAGGAGTCTGGCCTGGCCTAGAATCCACAGGTATCAGTAAAGAGCTGCTAACAATGAGGACTCGGGGAAAAGCAGAAAAGACAAAGACAACACAAGGTTACAGCCTCAGCAAAAAATGATTTTCTGGAGGAGTCCAAAGTCTAAGAACTTTCTTATCAATATAAATGTATGGCTGATGCTGACTTTTTCTTTTCCCTTAAAAATCTTAAACTAGTATTTATTTTAAGCCTAAAAAAACCTTTGTGGTTTTTCTCATTCTCATCTTTTAATTATGCTACTTAATTTTTTTATATTTAAAAATATTTTATTTAAGCAAAAAAGTATACCATCTATGTAAGTCATATAGAGATAGGAGAGGGAACAAGACACTTACGTACCTAGTATTGAGTCTAAGAAATAAAATTACTACTTCTGAAGCCCTCTCTATGCCCTGTTTCTAGTGGTAATCCTTGGTTTTTTTTCTCCTAGTTATTCCACAAAAGTATCTCTAAAGAATATATTGATTAATTTTGCTTGTTTTTTAAACTTTGCATACATGGTAATGAACTGTATATAATATTCTTCAAATCATTTTCCTTTTTGTCTGCTCAATATTATGTTCAAAGGTTTGGATTAATTATCTTTTAACTGTACCTATCATGAATGATGTTGCTGTGCATTTTTGAACATGTCTCCTGGCACACAGCAAGAATTTCTGGAGAACACTCATTTACACACAGAAGTGAACGTTCTGGGCTATAAAATTTGCATGTATTCCATTTTATTAGATAATTCAAATTGTTTTAACAAAATAGTTGTATGAGTTTTCCTTTTTTCCCCTACATACTAGCTATCACATATTACCGTGAAACTTTATCTTTGTCAATCATTTTATTCTTATTAATAAGGTTGAACATTTATGTTCACCAACCTTTGAGTTTCTTCTTTTGTGAACAGATTGCTTACATGTTTTGTCCATTTTTCTATTATGTTAGTTGTGTTTTTTTATGATTGGGTAAGTTTTAAGTATATTGTGTTATTGGTATAACAATAACCATCTTTTTTCTTAGTTACATGGGCTATAAATAGCCTCTCTCAATTTTTGGCTTCTAAGTTTTCCTAGTGTCTTTTCATAATCAGATTTTCTTAATATTATTGTGCTCAAATTTATCAAATTTTGCTTATGATTTGGAAATTTTTGTATTAAATAAGATATCACATGAGCATTCTCCTACATTTTCTTCTAAAAGTTTTAAATGCTGCCTTTCATTGTCGAGACTTTAATCCATTTGAAATCTATTTCACGAATGGTATGAGATCAGATTCAATTTCAGTTTTCTCTTGAGTGGTCAATTTTTCCAGCTATCTGTTGGTCCATCCTTTCCCCACTAAACTGTCATGTCTGCTTTGTATTACTCTCAAACTAACATGAATGGACCAGCCTGTTTCTGGACTCTGTTCTGCTGAACTGGTCTACTTGTCAGTTGCTGAGATTACACCACACTGTCTTAATACTGTTGCTTTACAATGAATCTCAGCAACTGAAAGAACAAGTTCCCTCACCTTGGTATTCTTCAGGAATATCTTGATTATTCTGGGCAACAAGTCCACCTACATTTTAGAAACAACCTGTCAAGTTCCGAAAAATCACCTGTTCAAATTCTGATGGAAACTGCATAGAAATATATAGATTAGTTTGGCATAATGTCATTTTTTCAATATTGAGCCTTCCTATCTCTTTTGATTCATACAGGTCTTCTTGAATGTCTTTTCATGGATCTCGAGTTTATTCTGTTAAATTCACACTGGATACCTTATATTTTTTTGTTGCTATCATAAATGGTAGCTTGTAAAAGAATGTTAAACTCAGTAATTCTGATGATCTGAAGACTCTTAAGGTTTTCTTATGTATTTAATTTTATTACTGGTGAATAATGGTAACGTTGCTTCTTTTCATTCCTTGTATCTTTTCTCTCTTATCTCTTATCTTGTCTACTTCTTGATAGGACCTCTAGGACAACATTGAGTAGATGTGTAATAAAGAGTTATGGTGAAATGTTAAAAGTAGTCTTCATTTTAAAGGGATTTCTTGATTTTAACATTTCACCACCAAACATGATAACTGACAAAGACTTGTTACCCTCATATAACAAGAAAGTTCATATGTATTTCTAGTTTAAGAAACTTTTTATCATGAATAAGTGCTCAACTTATTTAGTGTT
The DNA here is from genome assembly GCF_000754665.1 of Bison bison bison. NCBI lineage: Eukaryota > Metazoa > Chordata > Mammalia > Artiodactyla > Bovidae > Bison > Bison bison. The sequence continues at coordinate 4,478,178 of NW_011494706.1, forward strand.
TGTCTTCATCTAATAAGATGATCATATACATTTGTCTTCTAGTTAATGTGTGAATTATATGAGCTTTCTAATATTAAACGAACTTTGTCTTTCTTACATAGACACAGGTGTTCATGATAATGTATATGAAGATCTTCAAAATGTATTTCTAGATTCAACATTTATCTTTGTGAACAAGTAGTTTGTTTTAAATAAAGAGAATTCTGACCAGCTAATGGGTGTTCACTCTGCTCATCTGAAAATACAGGAAGAACTCTATTCCGGAACACAACTGTGTTAGTTTAAACTGCTGAAACCTGTATTAACCCCGTATCCAACCTAACTATCAACTACACAGATATATACTATATTAGCTATACAAAAAGATATATCACGGCATTTACCAGGGATTATAAACTTTAACCCTCTATAAAAAGCTCACTAAGAATGACACTTGTATAGAAAGAATGCTTTTTAAAGAAAAACAAATCTCCAACTCTTTGAGAATATTTATGAAATCTTTACTCAGTAATGCAGGTCACACTCCAATTATGGAAGATATTTTTTATGCTTAACTGTGGTAGGGACTTGTTCTCAAACAAAACAAGTCATGACTTTACATGGAAACAACACATGGATTATTGTTAATAAAATGAATCCTGGTAATAAAACTTGTCCATTCGATTTCAAATATTGGTTATAAGATATAGCCACTGATTCTTTCATGTTTAGAAATTCTTTGTCATTATTCAAAAAATTGTTTTGAATCATGAAAATAAACTTATTTACAAACAAAACCCCCACAACAGTTGAATGGGAACGTCTTAATGAATAGTCAATCCATCTTCTCCAGCAAATATTCTAAATTTTATTACAGGTATTCACACAAAAAAAGAATAAAGTTAATATAGGAAAAAATAAATAAGAAAAGAAATTCCCATTTGATTAATCCAAAAGAAGGTAAGAAAGTAGATAAAAAGAACAAAGATTTACAAACAGTAAGATGTTAAATTTAAACTTATTATTATCAATCAATAAATAGCAACTTTCTAAAGTTGAGAAAAAAATTTAAACATAAGATCGAGACTTTAATAAAAATAGGCAACCATCCATTGCTTACAAAAGACAGACAATTTGTAATAAAAGAATGGAAAAAGACATCTCACAGACACTAAAAGATAACATAGCCCTTCAAATATCAAACAAAATCAATAATAAGGTCAATTACTAGAAATAAAGAGGGACATTTCCTAATGATCAGAGGTCAATCTACTAACAGTTGTTTACTTTCCTTTGCTCTTCTTGATAAAGACTTTATTTAAATATGAGTGAATTATCAAAAAATGATTCAATTCAGAAAAATCAGATTCAGTGCAAACCAATAAGCTAACAACTGGGTCACAACAAGCAAGGATAGGGCCAATGATCAAAGAACTGGCTTGTGTGAATACCTAAGCAGGCTCAAAGTTCTACTGACATGTCCATAAGTCCCAGGTCTTCAACTTACTGAGTTCAGGATTCAAATGTAGACTACTATCTTAGAGATCTACTTTTAAGAAATCTTGGGCCTTAATGCCAACAGCCAAACCATTTTGTGGAAAAAGACTAAGGGAAAGCAGAAACAGCAGGAAGGTATTATTTTCTCTAAGTTATTCTTAAATAACCTAAAAGGTAGCTAAGAAATATTTGTATTTTTAAAGATGTCAGAATTGACTAATTAATTCCAGCCACAGTCTATTACGAAAGTGCCTTCTCTGGTGACTTAGATGGTAAAGAATCCGCCTGCTAGGCGGGAGACCTGGCTTTGATCCCTGGGTTGGGAAGATACCCTGGAGGAGGGCATGGCAACTCCCAGTCCAGTATTCTTGCCTGGAAAATCCCCACGGACAGAGAAACCTGGCGGACTACAGTAGATGGGGTTACAAAGAGTCGGACGTGACTGAACGACGAAGCATAAGACTTTCCTATAATCTGCTATCTTGCAATTTAAGTCATTTTCTTCTTGCACAGTTTTCCTTAGAGTTAAGAAATAGAAAGTAACTAAAGGAACTAAGGATAAAATGCTTTATATATAATATTCCATGTTCATACTTTGGAGAAGATAACGTTCAGTGTTATTTAACCAGTGGTCTACTGGCTGAGTAGATGGGTATGAAATAAAACAAGTATTTGGTAGTAATGCCCAAAATTCAAAGGGATCCTTGAATCACACTTACAAACCTACTAGTGACCCAGTTCCTGTTATGCCTCAATGCTATTAACGGTATTGCTTTGGATTTTCTGACTTCTTATGATTTCAGCCTTTTCTGAAGGCAGAGTTCCCATCAGTTGTCTAAGAGAAGCAGCGGATTCCAAAAAAGCAGTACAGTTCAGCTGCGTAGTTAAGAACATGGGCTGTAGAGCTGGATGAGAAGAGCTCTCCTGCTCACTGAGCATGTATGCTGTATCCTTCATCACTCAGTCATGTTCGACTCTTTGTGACCCCCATGGACTGCAGCCCACCAGGCTCCTCTGTCCATGGGGATTCTCCAGGCAAGCATACTGGAGTAGGTTGCCATGCCCTCCTCCAGGGGATCTTCCCTACCCAGGGATTGAACTAAGGTCTCTCTCATTGTAGGCAGATTCTTTACCGTCTGAACCACCACAGTGAGCCAGGGCAGACGGCTTAATTTCTTCACCTACGGTTTCTGATCTGTAAAATGGGATGACAGCAGTACTATTCTTAGGGTTGTTATGAGAATTAAGTGAATTATTCTGAGTTACTTAAAACACTGCCTGCCCTGTAGAACTGCCCTGTAGAACTATTGCGTTGTTTCCCATAAATATTTTTTTAAGTGAAGTATAGTTGATTTACAATATTGTGTTAGAAAGTATTGCTTGTTATCATTATTGTTGACTTTGCAAATGTTATCTTTTTCCATTAATAGAGTTTTTAATTTCTAAGAAAAAATAAAACTGTTAATGGGTCACAATGCTTACATAATTAAGTATAAACTGTTCTTCATGCATCCAAAGCCTACTTTTACTCCAAAAATACCCTACGACACACCTTGAACGTAAGGTCCCACCTTTAACATAAGGTTTCTGAATCAGGAAAAATTATTCTAATTTTATTCACTTTTTTCCCATCTTAAACCTCCCTCTCCATCTCTTAAAATGTTCATATTATCTATTCATTTCATATCAACCCTTCCCTGGTGGCTCAGTAATTAAAGAATCTGCCTGCAATGCAGGAGACCTGGGTTTGATCCCTGAGGAGAAAGAAATGGCAACCCACTCCTGCATTCTTGCTTGAAGAAGTTCATGGACAGAGGAGTCATGGTGTTATAAGAGTCGGACACGACTTAGCAACTAAACCAACCAAAACCTTCTCCTGCCCCATCTGGAATACCTGGAGGCTCAATAAGAGCATGTTATTTAAGTGAGTTTTTTTAGGGAATTTAATCAAACTACAACTACAACTCTTCCTTCTACCAGGATCTCTCTAACAAGCCTGTTCTCTGCGCTTTTCCTAATCCTGACTTGAACATCTGGGTGGCCACAGACATTTCTCGTCACTTCAGGGCCTCTGGATACAAACTGGAGAACTCGTATATAGACCAGCATTACTCAGACACTAAGAAATTACAAACGTGAAACCTGGCAGCAGGACAAAACTCATTTTTCACAGCCTGAGACACATGTAAACTAGTACCTGCCAGGCGTGCTGGTGTAAACTAGAAGTGCTTGAGTCTGTTGTGTCTCTTGGTGAAAAAAACAAAACAAAGAACTGTTATACTTGCTTCATGTACTTCAAGAAAAAAGTATCAAACTGTATTAAATAATATGTTTGTATACATAATCTGCCAACTCTTTTTTTTTTTTTGCTACATGGTGCAGCTTGTGGGAAGCTTAGTTCCCAGACCAGGGATTGAATCTGGGACCCTCATCGGTGAGTGTGAAGAGTCCTAACCACTGGACTGCCAGGAAATTCCCAATATGTCCACATTTTAATGAGATATTTCAGTAGGCTTAGTTTATAGAAAAAGCCATATGTATGATGTTTGAATAGAAATTTAACTGTGGTAAATTTCAGCATGATTTTAAAAATGGTTTTATCACTCTAAATATGTACAATAATTTAATGAAAGAGTCACACAATTAATCCATCCACAGTTGGGAAGCTTGTTCCTAAAAGAGGATGAGTTCTTGAGAACAAGTGACTGCTTACATGCTCTTTCTTTCCTCCTCTTGCTTTTCTGCCTCTTTCACCCTCTCTTTCCCTTTCTTTCACTATTTCATTCCAACATGGTTTTTCTCTGACCTGTAATTGATAATCCTTTTGCTTCACTGAGCTGACTCAGACCCAAAAAGATGCTAAACCACTCATTCTATCAATAAGACTCCAGTGCTTAGAAAACAAATCAGAGCTGGACAGTCTACAGGAGGTGAGGAGACAAAGCCCTGCACCTCAAGGGTGAAAACTAGCAGAACCGACCTCCACTGCTGTATCTGTCCTGGGGCAAAAAGGTGTGTGCTTGGGGGTGGGGTGGTAATTAAATGCCAAATGACCTGTGTTTGGTCCGCTGCTTTACTTCCTTTTCTAAACCTGGACGACTTCAGCGTTCCCTAGCAACAGAAGCAAAGGATCAATTTAGAAAAGTGCTTTCCAGAGCATTCCTATCTAGCTACTGACCAAGCCATTTTAGTTTATGTGATCAAGCAATTGAAATTCAAGGAGATTTATCGCTGACTGTCCTCGGCAGCAAAACTGGAAGAGGACCGTTTGATATGTATGCTGCTAATGTCTGAGATGACTGATTCCACCTCTACCGCACAAGCACGAATTGGTTTCAGGGAGAATTAGTAGTCTCTGCATTTCACCGGGAACCGACAGTGTTGCTAGGGAAACTGATAATTATGTGGCAAAATGGAGGGTGTAGGATAGAAGAAAAAGAAGAAACGTAAGATTCTAAAGAAATGTAAGGTTCTGATCCAAATCAACATATTAACAGTAAAGTATGTTGATCTTCTGTAGTCATATAATTTAATAAATACTGTTAATTATATGTTTGACAAGATACTGATTTCTGAACTAAAAGAAATGAATCAGACGTTGCAAAGTCACTGGTTACTGATAATATTTTGTGTATGGCACAGCAGGAATATATATTTATTATAAAAACTACAGTGAATCTGAAGAATTAAAATATTCAAAAAAGTGGGAAAAAACACACTGATTTGATTTCCATTTTTTAAGAAAATCAGCTTACAGAGTTCCAGATAAAAAATTGTAACTCTATAATGCTCTAATAAAGTTTATTTTTTTCGTCTCAAACACTGTTTAGGGGGGAGAAGAAAGAAGTGTTGCTATTTTTATATTATGCATAGTAAAAAAAACCAGCCTAGAGAAGTTGAATGGCCTTCCCAAAGTCACACACTTCTTCAGTTAGTGGTAATGTTGGTGTGAAACACTTTTCTTTCACCACTGGGAGGCATTATTTACAGACTATGTCATAGTAAGGGAAAACACAGCAAATGGATGTAAACTTAGTGAAGACACTCAAATCTCTAAATATTACTTCGATTTTAAATGAAAATTTCCAATACTTTCATTTTTAACAGCTAAGAGTTTAGTTCTGAAAGTTAATGATATGATATTAACACTTGCTTATCCAGAAAATCTCCCTGGAGACATTGTAATATGTGTGAAAGGGCATCAGAGAATCACACAGCTCATCAGTGACCTCAGTTTTACTGCATGTCAAACCACTGCTTGTGAGTTGTCAGTCCCTTCCTGACAATGCTATGGCATGACATTCTTTTATTTTCACTCTTTCTAACGTCCACTAGGTAGAAATTTTAAGAGATGAAATTGAAAGTTTTATGTCTTCCTATGTATTCATGTTAATAAATTCTTAACACATTTTTAAATTTATAAATATACTACACATATTAAAGCATTCACATTCTTATACACGCAATCCATGTACAGGTGCGCTGGGGGAAGAAAATAAGTGATTCATTTATGGTTGGTATATGAACAAAGACCATTTCCTTTATTAATAGGAAATGTTTCTAGTGTTTTGGTCTGATTTGGTCTTTGACAGGAAAGAATGAGACATATATACAAGTCATCAAGGTAAAAGCAGAAAACTATACAGAACTTCTTAACTCAATGAATTCTAAATGATGGAATTGGGCAGTCAGCCTTCTGATGTTATGAAAAAGATCTTCATTCTAGGGACTAAAAAATCATAATCCTTAAGGAGTAACTCACCCTAGATGGGATAAACTATCAGTTTACGGCAGTTCATTAAGCGTATCAAGTTTATGTGGTTTAAAATTAGTATCTGGCTTGTCAAACTTGAAATTTTGCTGTTTTTTTTACTTCAAAGATTTATTTTTGATAAAACAAGAGCAAAATGATAGGTTACTATTTTGATAAGCCCTTTCTTCTTTCCCAAAGCAGGAAAGCTTTTGCACCTTTTAAATCTCTGAGTAAAACAAAGAAGAATGTAAGGCCACATTTTACAGTCATTAAAAACCATTTTTATGGTTAGGTTGAACAAACCTTGACTTAGGCCATCTTGACAAGATGTCTGCTTGATATCCAAGTTCTCCAAGGTATCTCCTTTAGAGACCTCATCAAGGGATGTCCTTCTCTCAAAGATATTGTTGTTGTTGTTAACTTGAGTCCCATTTTGCTTCAGTAGCCTGAACACCTCAGTTTCCAAATCTCTAATCTAAGAGAGAAGAAAAAAAAAAAAACCAATATACTCATGAAACCATAAACCAGCACTCTTCTCCAAGCACTAGGCAAAACTACCCTATTATTCTTTTTCTTTAATTTTATTAAAAGGTAGTTGATTTACAATATTGTGTTAAATTCTGCTGTAGAGCAAAGTGACTCAGTTTTATATATATATGTATATATACATGCACACATGTGTGTGTATATATATAGTCTTTTCCACTATGATTTATCATGGGCTTCCCTGGTAGCTCAGTTGGCAAAGAATCCACCTGCAATGCAAGAGACTCAGGTTTGATCCCTGGGTCAGGAAAATCCCATTGAGAAGGAAATGGCAACCCAATCCGGTATTCTTGCCTGGAAAATCCCATGGAGAGAAGAATCTGGTGGACTCCAGTGTACGGGGTCACAAAGATAAATTCTATGATTTATCTTTTTATCATAGTCTATGATTTATCACAGAATATTGAGTATAGCTCCCTATCCAACCTATGCATAATAGTCTGCATCTGCTAATCCCAAATTCCCAGTCTTTTCATCACCTCCCCTTAGCAACCACAAGCCTGTTCTCTATGTCTGTAAGTCTTTTTTTATTTCATAGACATGTTCATTTTGGTAGTATTTTAGATTCCACGTGAGTGATATCATATGGTTTCGTCTTTGTCTTTCTGACTTATTTTGCTTAGTGTGAGAATCTGTAGGTCCATCCATGTTGCTGAGAATGGCATCATTTCATTCTTTTTAACGGTTGAGTACTATTCCACTGCATAAATGCACCGTATCTTCTTTACCCATTCATCTGTGACAGACGCTAGGCTGTCTCTGCGTCTTAGTGTCTGCAGTGAGTCGTCCTGACATGGACACAGAGGTGCGTGTGTCTTTTCGAGTTAAGCTCTGTCTGGCTATTCTGTCATCCAGTGGCTCTGTGCACAGGACTCACCCGCACTTGCAAGCCTTGAACTTCCACGAGATGAGCTTTCTCCAAATCTTCTATTTTCTTTCTTTCTGCTTCCTGTCTTTTGATGAAATCAAGTTCTCTTAAGGAGAAAATAATAGATCTCAGTGCATCAAATACTCAATAAATGAGGAAATACAAAAATTCTTATCTGAAGCAAAGAGCCACACAGTGAAATAAGTAACTAGACAGCTATTTAAATAAATAAAACTCACTCACAGAGAAAAGGTATCTAGTAATGAAAGCAAATAAAATGTTTTAAAGATATACAAGGTAAATAAAAATGCTTTGATTCTGCTTACTGAGCTTTTCATTTGTAGCTCCTGATTCTGGAGCACCTGTTCATACTTGGATAGAAGCTACTGAACTAATGACCCACCTTGGTAATTTAGTGGAGATAATTACATGTTCAGTAGAAATAATTCCACATTTATAAAGTCATTTACCTAGTAAACTGATGGAATGGATGGTAAGAGTTTTTAAAAGATAATTATTATAAGACTGCTTCTTAGAAATGACAATAGGCTGAATGGGCCAGAAACACAGAGGGGAAGCTGTCACTACACATCTAAGGATATCATGAGGACAAGGAGAAATATCAAATGTGGTAGAATTTATTATAAAATTATTACATGAAATAAGAGTTAGGAATACTTTTAATAAGAGTTAAAATAGAGATGTACTGAATTCACAGTTGTAAGAAAACCTGCTTCCTTTTTAAGATACTTTTATAGCAATACCTTTTAAACATTAAAACCATTGTTTCCATGATAGGAAATAACAGATACCATGAATCTTACATATATGCTTGGCTTTTAAGGCTTGACAGGCAAGGCCAGAAGGGATACTAGAGTTACTTTCTAAGTAACTGATGAAAAAATATGGTAAGAATCTTCCTAGTCTCCCTGAAATTACACCAAGATCCAACAGATGGAAGCAAAGCAGCATTAGCTTGAAAATAGGTGTTGAAATTTAAAAGCCAAGTGTGGTGATGGTCTCTCACTGTAGTGAACCAAGGACCTTGTGATTCTCTCACAAGGAAAGGAAAGTAACAGGGCAAGGGGTCTTGTCAGTCAATATTTCCACTATCTGTAGTGGGAAAATTCTTTAGTTAACTGATTCTAAGAACAGAAACAGAAGGCCCCAGTTGCTGCTCTGAACGCACCATATCCAACAGTCATTTTGCATGACTTCAACTTGGCTTCCTGCTTCTAAATTACATACGTTTCAAAAGGACAGAGGTTCAAATGCTTTAACAGTTACAATAAATGATTAACCAACAGCAAAAACAAGAACAAAACAGGAAGTTGCCAAAAAATTATAGAAGAAACAAAATACAATCAACACATGAAACACTGATGTAAGAGATTTCTAAAACGTACTGTCTATTTATTATTTTAAGTATGCTCCTTAAAGGGATGACTCTGAGGTCATCTTTTCTTTTCCACTAGATACTACAAAACTACTGGATATAAGACTTCTTTAGATGCACACAAAAATCGTTACATCATTAGAAGCTGCTTACTTTTGTTGAAAATCCTTGATCAGTTTCTTTGCCTTGTTGTACTTCTTTTCCAAGGCCTGATACTGGCTTTGAGTCTCTTTGAGGTGCTCGTTCACTGTGTGGCATAATGTTTGGGCCTCAATCCAGTAGCTCTCCAACTTCATCATTCTTTCTTTATTCTCTTCTATATTCTGTTGAAGTTGAGTTTTTTCTAGTTCCCACCTCACTTTCTCATTTTCTGCAGCTTGCAGCTGGACAGAGCAAATGTCAAACCAAGGATATTTCTGGGTACTTTTATAGCAAACATCTCTCATACTTTTACAGCATATTTTAGAATAAATTCCATTATTACATATACTCAATCATGAAATACATTGAAATGAGAAGAGCAAGTATGATTTTCATTATTATAGAGATTATAAAACAGAAGCCTTGAAAAGTGAAATGGTTGTCCAATGTCACACATCTGATAAATGATAAAACATGGATCTGTTTCCAACTCCCAGGATCTTTCCAGAGCATACCATGCAGCGTATGAAATTCTCCAAGCAGTAAAAAATGTTTTAGAATTTGACTGATTCTATCCAATGAACTTCAACATGCTTTTAGAGTTGTTTTTAAAACATACAATTATATGTAAAATGTTAACTAAAAAAGGAGTGGGGAGACGGCTAGCTGGGAAGGAGAGGGGCAGAGCACAGTATGGCCAATGATTAAGAGGCAGACCCTGGAGTCATATAGTTTAGATTTGAATTCCAGCTCTGCCAACACTGGCCTTTAAACCTCGGACAAGTAACTGAAGTCTTCTAAGACTAAATTGTTATATGTAAAAGAGAACTGTGATATATCACATCAGCATGCTTGGAAAAGCTCCTTGGGGATAATAGTCTGATAAAAGTTATTTTTACTTTGTCTTAATCCCTTTTGACGATATTATCACATACTTTATTTCAACTGACTCATGAAAACAGTCTGTAGCTCATTATTTTGCTGACATTGTTCTGAGTTTCTAAAGCAGGATAAATGCCAATTTGCATAAAAGTATAAATGACAGTGTAAGTAAAAATATAAATTATTCCTGAACTAATTTAAGTCTCTCTGATGGAAAAGAAAGGCAGCTTCCTCTGGTTTCTGCTTTCCAGAAAGTTTAGGAACAGATAAGACCCTGGTCCAAATCCCTCATTTCTACGGAAATTCAAGACTGATCTCTTAGGTAAGGGATCAAAGGTCATTTATTGACACTAGCCATCTAACCTTTACACTAGTGCTGCATCCATTTCACGTGCCTCTGGTATAGTTTAAAAGGGTGCAGAGTCGTTACAAGCTATTAATATCAATTTTCAAAATCTGAAACATTCCAAAATCGCACAGCATTCGGCAAATGGAAATATACATATGTTTTTATATGTATTTTAAACTAAGTACATTGGCAAAACAGATTGCAAAGTAAAGTAGTCAGAACCATTTCAAAATTAGGAATTCTATTATCAACATGGATATAAAGAATAACAGTAAAGCAAGTTAATCTGTGGATATTAGCATAGGTAATAGAATGTTGGCACAGCCAATATAATTTTGAAAAAAAAAATACTCATTTATAGATTTTTCTAAATTAAATACCCAACACATAAGCCTTGTTAAAGCACTTGCAATCAGAGGCCAATCTTTTTCCCCCAACTGTAACCCAACAATTAAAAATCTTCTATTCTTCCATTCTATGCCAAGAAACAATAGAAATTTAAAACAGGACTGGGTTTTTACCTGCACCTTTTATTAAGCAGTGTTTTGTGTTCAAGTTGCTTATTTACCAATCTCTACTAATTTAAAAATTATTATTCACAGAGCTTGGCTGAAACCATGAATGATGTATAGACACGTTTTGACTAAAGAACTACAGAGTTATTAGCTGAAAATACCATTTACCTAAAATAGCCTTGCTAATTTATCTCCATTTAAAACACATGGAAAAAACAAAACAAGTGTATATACTGTGAACAGGGAAACGGACTATTAGTGGTGTGGGAGGAATTATGTCTCAATTATTAGAAGACCATAAAAAAAAAAAACATTAACTGTGTTTTTAAAGTAATTCAAAAGATATTTTAAAATCTTTGAGACTACATATTTGATAAAACTAGACACAGTTCAAGAAACTGAAACTTACCTTATAATTTACCAATTAAAAATGCCCTTTTGAACTTTGCATTATTTCATATATAAACTAAAAATATATACTCCTTTTATCAAGACCTGTTTTTTCCCACAAATTTAAATGACATGAACTAAACTTGTCTAAAGATTTCTGGTAGCATCTGGAACCTAAAATAAATTATTCATATATTAATTAAATTTCACAGTATTTCATTACTAGAAATTTGAATTTTTCTTTATGAAACCTAATTAATGTGCTATGTTAATAAAAATACATTATTTCTGGTAAGCTAAAAATAAATAAAATGATTATATTTATTTAAAATAAAATAAAAGAGAAAGAGATACAGTATAACAGCTTGTGCTTAAGGATTAGTGGTCAAAATGTAGTTTGAATGCTTGAACTATTATAAACATTTACTTCTTGAGAAAGTTCAGAGGGAATTGGCCACATAGGTGCAAATATGCAAATAGGTAATTTTAAAATCCTGTGCTATTTTCACTGAGGGGTGCTGACCCCCTAAGGGTGTGCACTGTTAGGTTTTCTCACTAACAGTGGGAACGAATCTCTCATTTGTGTTCTTCTAAATGTACACAAAGCATTTAGTGCTTGGGTTGAATTTATTCATAGCATCTGGAGTTTAGAAAGTGCAATTCAAACACCATGTATTGCTGCTTACCTTGGTCTTCAATTTTTGAATCTCTGCTTCTGTAACTGCATGTTTGATTTGCAACTGAAAATGGAAAAGAAAGGAAAAAAATCTGAACTAAGCGTATCTATATTTTTCTACATTTTTAAAGCCTTAGCAGCTGGCAGAATACCTTATTATATAGCTGAAGGGCTAGGAAAATGCTACGGTGCAGCAGGTTGTAAATTAAAATGTCTAGTGTGTAAAATGACTCTCTAGGTGCGAACTAATTAAACACAGGGTTTATGGTCCACGCTCCCTAACATCAGATTAGGTTATGAATTTAATTGCTCAGGGACCAAAGAGAAGGAAACACATTTTCCTGCCCTCCTTGCAGCTCTTCCTTTGTGATTTGAGTGTCAAGGAATTGTTTCCTTGCGGTCTTGAGGACTGAACAGCTTCAGCAGGCAGACGGGCAGTGGGAAGCTTCGATTCCAAATCTGGAAGGAAGGCGGCGCTCTGGTTCCGCGAGTGGCACGCATTTTAGCTTAGCAGCTCTTTTACAGCTCGGGCTGCGGCTGCAAAGCTGAAGAGGACGATGCAGGTCGGCGACAAGATGTGTAATTTCCTTTTTACATTGCAGGTAAAAGTACAGATCTAGATGTCCGTCCTTTAAGTCATTTACTCATACTGAGGGCCTGGACCCTCCAAAGCTTCAGCTGCGGTTGATTCTCTCTAGAGCCACCATTTAGATTTGTTTTGCTTCTCCCTTCCCCCCACTTTGCTTTCTTTGTAAAGGAAGAAAAATGAAGGAAACAATCACTCTTTAAGGAATAAAAAAAAAAAAATTATGGAAAACAATTTCTAGGTTGGAAATCACTTTTCTAAAATGCTTGGAGGCAGATGTTTTTGGAATTCAGAGTTCTTCCAATTTCAGAAACTTAGTAAGATGCATTTTCCATAAATTGCTGACTGCCCACAGCAGGGTCTGTGGAGGTGCTCTATAATCAAATAAATACATGAATATCTTTGCCACCAAACATGTGAATATTGTGACTAAGTGAGGTACATAAAGACTGTAAATAGTAGCCTATCAATTTTGGTCAGATTTACTACCATCTGCTACAAAATTATTTTAAAATAATCTTTTCAGAGCATTTTGAATTTAGGATTATACAGAGGGACCTGTAATCTTCCCATATAACCGTAATCAAATAAGTCTAAGGTTTTCTTATCAGAAAGATAGCTAATGAAAAGACAGAAATGTGAACCTTTGGAGATCACACCACCTCACAAACCTCAGCCCTCTCTCTGGTTTGTAATCTTAATTTCCTTGGTTTTTGCCTGACCACTAGGGACGTATGGGAAGGATGAAGAGGGAAAGAAGTTAGAATCCAGGGTTAGATGCTGATGAATAAGAGCCCAGAAACGGAGAGTCCCAAGTTCCTTATCAAATTCCCCTTCCGTGATGCTCTCAGGTCTCGTCCGAGGTTTAAGTCTCTGTGGGCTACAAAGCTGCATCTCTGCTCCTGCTCCTGTGGGGGGACCCTGAAACTTTTACATCCGATTCTGCCCTGCTCACTCATTTTACTCTCCTGCTTTCGGGCGCGGTTGCTCTTGCAGTCTTGCCTATGCAGCTGTGGCTCCTTTCACCCTCTCCGTTCCCAGGGGCTTCTGCACTCCACAGTCTCGAGGGGCAAGTACTCCTAGTCAGCCAAGACTAAGAAAGGATGATTTAAAGGACTAAAATACGATTACTCCAACTCTGCTTCTTAGATAAAAGCCCTAAATGCTGTAAAATGTTGCACCTGAAATAAAACCAACTCCTCTAGTTCTAGTTGAAGAGTAGCAAGAAATCAAGAGCAGATTTTATGATGAATGCTGCAACTATCAGCAAGTGCCGTATTTTATTTTCTCAGCGGTTAACTCCCTGTGGGGTAACCAATTATATTGCAATACAATGTGTTAGGACTTTGGATTTTCTTTGTTCAAATTACCATGTTCTGTAGCAAGCTACAGCTCTGGGCCCCAGTTTCCAATATGCAAAATGAGAGGGCAGGATGGGAAGAACACCACAGCCTCTGCAAGTACTACAGGTGTGACGTTTACGAAATGAAGACCCTGGAGGTGACTGTCATGGTTGCAGAGTGGAGAAACTCATCCCACGCCAGCGTTTTCATTCCTAGGAATGCATACGCTGGATTAATCAAGTGACATGTGGGACAAACCAAGGGGAAACTGTGAAACAGCCAGGCTGATTTTCAGTTATCCTACCCCTCCCATCTCACCGAAACAGATGACAGAAGAGAACTGAACTCATAAAGCAGCAAGGTGAGAACACTGATAAAAGCTTAGAGTGTTTGTTACACGGTACAGCCCAGTCCTTTAGCTATAGGAAAGCAGAACGAGGTCTGTAAATTCAGACGTTATTCAGAAGATGGACAAAAGTTTTAGTGCAAGGCTTCCCTAATACTAATACAGCCTAAAATGATAGATATGTAATTATTATGTAATTATTTTAATCCCCCATGCACCTTAACACAATGTCTAGAAATCCACCACTATTAAAAGGAAAAGCATTAAAAATAAACTAACTGAACTTTTTCATTTTATATAGGAAGAAACTGTGTTTCAGTAGCTTAAGCTGCAGAGCTAATAAGTATCAAAGCCAGGTTTTATAAATTCCAGTCCATAGTCCTTTCTGCTAGCTCCAAATTTCTTACATTTGTAGCATCCTTTCCCTTTTGTTATGTCCTCCTTCCTCACTGCGAATGGATCTGTGAGGGAGGTAGGACAGGCACTATTAACCTCATTGTTCAGACAGGCAAAGAGGCTCAGAGAAGTTACATGGGCTCTTCAAGTTCCCAGCAGAAGCGGGTGGTGGAGAGGAAATTATCCCAGGTCTGACCGCACCTACTCCGTTCCTCCCTTCCTCTGTACCTCATCGGAACCAGCTTTGGACACACTTTTCATCTGATCATCATGGAAACGCTGAGGCATGTGTGATCACTGTCACCTCTCAGGAAAGAAGATAAGATTCCACCTGGAAACCATGAGTCACTTCCGGGGTCTGAGTATTCTCATACTACATACAACATGGTGTTCAATCATTTGCTTTTAGTCACTGAACTTAGAAATTTCTCAGGCATTATTCAACCTGCATTTACTGAATGAGACTATGTGCCAGACGCTGTGCTAGTCACTGAGGATACATGAGCGCTACACAGAATCTACCTTTGAAACACTTACTTCGAGGAGAGTAATAAATACCACCTCCTGAAAGAAGTTTCCAGATGCATGAGAAAAACTCAGGAACTTCGGATGACCTGCGGCTTTGGCCTATGTGTCATATCTCCAAACTTGGACCCTTGCCTCCCAGGCAAAGTGGGCAACGGTGGGGGGCTGGGATACCTCCGTTTCATGAGGAAGACAAAACTGCTTTTCAAAGAGGTACAGTGACTTGAAACAAGAAGCACAGTGCATACCAAATTGAATTTTCTTGTTCTAAAGCAGTTCTCCTTCCACGTTTAATAGCCTTTCCAAAGTACAAGTATAAGGGTTTGCAGACAACAGCTGGCTGCAGGGAGCAGGGTCTACATAACTGCTTAATAGACACAGAACCTGAAATACCTTTTGGAACTTTTAGAACTTCAGAGAATATAGGTTTGGAGAGACGACTTGGGAAGAGAGGATATAAAGAAAAAGAAAAAGTTAAGGACTGCAGGTCAATGTCTATAAGGCCAATGTCTTTCATCTTTTCTGTCCTCTTGAACATGAATGCCATCGATATCCACCCCAGGATTACAGTACAAATAAACACATGCACTCTTACAAAGAACAGCAGCTCTCATGTAACATTCTGCGGGTATACCTGCTGTGTTTATTTTCTGTTTATTTCTTTCAAAAAGATGAATACAGAACACGTACTCATATCACTGAATTAATATATCCAAATATAACTGCACAGGAAACAGAAACATTTTTATGCATAAACATTATAAGACTGAACTTCTGCATTCTTTACTTATCTTGTACAGGCACGTAAATCATTTTTTCTCTAAAAAGGAAATATGTTATCTTTGCAGGAAATATTTTAAGAGCTCTCTAGTACTGGAGATTTTACATCCTCTGTTCTTATTTTGGTGGTGGTGGTATGTGTGCTCAGTCCGACTTTCTGTGATCCCATGAACTTTGTGACCCTCCTCCCGCCGCCCCCGCCCAGGCTCCTCTGTCCATGGGATTCTTAGGCGAGAATACAGGAGTGGGTTGCCATTTTCTACTCCAGGGGATACTCCCGACCTATGTCTCCCAACCCGTGTCTCCCAAGTCTCCTGCATTAGCAGGCCAATTCTTTACAACTAAGCCACCTGGGAAGCTCGTTCTTACAAGGGCAAAATAATAACTGATATTTGCATACAACTTTATGCAGTGGTTTCAGCATTGAAATCAGAATTCTTACAATTATATCTGTGATCATGTGATTGCAGTCTGTCTTACCCATGATAGCTTAAGTTCTAGAAAAGAAGAAATCAGGGCTGCTCTTGCCTGTATTTGGTGCCATTAAAATTAAGCTAGGCTATATTTCTTTACAATTTCTGCTCAAAGGTTTATAAATGGTACCTATCTTTACATTTACATAGAAGAACACTCAGGGAATAGACTATGCAAAACTAGTTGAAATCGGCTGATTGAATGCTGTCATAACCTAATTTGAATGGCAACACTAATTGCAGTATATGCAGCATAGAGTGACACAGTCCACCAAGTCACTCTCTAAGTGACTCATAAACTGGTTATTCATGAGGATGGTGCTGGATGTAGGTGACGGCCTATAATTACAGTTCCTTTTAAAATAAATACCTGTTTATTGTTAAGTACATAACAATGTTTTACCTTCTTGACATATTAATGGACAGTTCCATAAAGGTAACTTTATTATCTAATGCATTAATAACTTTTTCTAAATTACTTTTCATAGATTTTCTATGACTTAATTAGGCAAAATAACATATTTTTTAGACTCCATTTTTTCCCTCCAGATAAATGCAGAACTGTTTTTCCTGGGAGCTAATACTTATGACTCTCAAGAAGGAATGGTGTTGGGAAGCGCTGACAGTCCACTGACCAGGCACCTGGCCAGCAGTTTCTGATTCAGCCTCTTCCTACTTTTCAATACATATCCAGTGAAATCATATTAGAAAAGAAAAACTCACAACCAAACTGATACTGAAACTAAAAACAACTGTTACTAGAATGTGAGTCATGAAGCTGAATTAAGAAAAATCTATCCAAGCTTCACTATCTTCACTCCAAAGACAGGGAGGTGCCTTGTGCCTCTCTCACCAACAGCGTGAGACACCAAGTTTATCAATGAGGAAGAAGGCAAACTCTACTGTCTCTCCTGGAGTGCCTTCACACCAGGCTCTCTCACTCTCCGCCTCCTGTGTTCATTCAGAAAGCAACTGCTACATGAGAAAAAGAATTCAGGAAGGTGGCTGACAGTGGCACGTTGCATACTTACAGCTCCAGACTCCAACGTGCAGCAATATGGACAGGGACAGTCCCAGTAAGTGCTTTGAGAGCGAGGAATAGCTTTTCTTTCTTTAACTTACAGAGCTGCATGGTGAGATCTGGACATCCCACATTAGTACAGAGAACTGCTTTAGATGAGAGGCTGCCAGAAAGCAGCAACCAGGCTGGGAACTAGGCACACAGACATGTCCTCCTGACGGAGGTCCAGCAACGGGCTTTGTGGTTTCAAAAAGTGAAAAATTCCTGATTAACACTGGATACAAAAATGGTTTGTGCCTCATTGAAGATAAATAGATGAGAAAAAGGCAAAACTAAGCCTATTACTAAATTCTTCAGATCAGGGAAAAGAAAATATCAACTTGAAAATTCAAATAAGTAAACCTGTGAAAATAATGTATCCCATAAATAAAAAGATATTTTAAGGTAACTCTACGGAATACCAGGATGAAGAGAAAGTAAAGAGGCATGAAAAATGAATGGGGAACACGGAAACTAAAATGTATGAAAAGAATTAAGTTGTTAGAAGCGCTAAAAAAGCATACAGAAACTTGAAGTCAAAGCATACTTAATGCTACAGAGAGGTGAAACACTGATGTGAGAGGACACGTTTGAGGACAATCTCAGGCGTGGGAAAAAACAGAGAAGAAAAGAAAGGTAAAAAGATAATACTAGAGACAGTGTTTCTAAGGAAACAGAAACTGAAAAAAATTCAAAACCTGAAGAAAATATTCACAGACCAAATTGAAAACATAAACACAAACACAGAACAGGAAAACAGATTACGAAAAAAGAAAGACCCACTTTAAGAAATTGTGATGAAAAATTTAAAGTACAAAGTTAAAGTAATACAAGTATCCAAATGGCTGTTGTTGTTAGATTTTTCTTTTACAGTATGCAGTGCTAGGTCAAAAAAATTAGCCTGTGCAACAACACTTTTAGGGGAAGAGGTGGTGAATTAAAATGTTAAAACCAGCTAATCATTACTCTTGTGTCAGTATTAGAGGGGAGGAGAGGTGGATGAATGTATGTGAAGGCTATTATTTGGTTAAATGGTAAAGACATAGCTGCTGGTCTGCCTTTCATGTTGCTGGGTGAAAATATCCTAAGACGGAGTCAAAGCTACTTGAGAGTAACTGTTAGAGAAGAGAATAAACATGTGTAACTGTTAAGCAGCAGATGAAAAAGTGATATATCTAACAGCAAGCAGGTAAAAAAGATAAAAACAAAACAAAAAGAAGCATGGAAATTATGAAATCAGGTGGTAGATGTAAGTTCTAATAGTAAAATAATTAAATATAAATGGGGTAAACTGACCAATTACCTGACAGAGACTCCTAGAGTAGAATAACAGTAAGATTTAGGAATATGTTGACTAAAGGAAACACAGTTGTGAAAAGTACACAGAATGGTTGAAAATAAAGAGATGGAAGAAATAGATACTCTGCAGCAAATATGAAGCCAAAGAAAGGCAGTGCTGAATTTTTACAAACAAAACAGAATTTGTAGTAAAATGTGTCATTAGAAAACAAGAGAGATATTACAATAAATTGAAAAGTTGCAATAATCCTGAACATATATGTTCAGTTCAGTTCAGTCGCTCAGTCCTGTCTGACTCTTTGTGACCCCTTGAATCGCAGTATGCCAGGCCCACCTGTCCAAAACCATCTCCGGGAGTTCACTCAAACTCACATCCATCGAGTTGGTGATTCCATCCAGCCATCTCATCCTCTATTGTCCCTTCTTCCTCGTGCCCCCAATCCCTCCCAGCATCAGAGTCTTTTCCAATGAGTCAACTCTTCCCATGAGGTGGCCAAAGTACTAGAGTTTCAGCTTCAGCATCATTCCCTCCAAAGAAATCCCAGGGCTGATCTCCTTTAGAATGGACTGGTTAGATCTCCTTTCAGTCCAAAGGACTCTCATGAGTCTTCAACATCACAGTTCAAAAGCATCAATTCTTCAGCACTCAGCTTTCTTCACAGTCCAACTCTCACATCCATACATGACCACTGGAAAAACCATAGCCTTGACTAGAAGGACCTTTGTTGGCAAAGTAATGTCTCTGCTTTTCAATATGCTGTCTAGGTTGGTCATAACTTTTCTTCCAAGGAGTAAGCGTCTTTTAATTTCATGGCTGCAGTTACCATCTGCAGTGATTTTGGAGCCCCCCAAAATAAAGTCTAACACTGTTTCCACTGTTTCCCATCTATTTGCCATGAAGTGATGGGACCAGATGCCATGATCTTCGTTTTCTGAATGTTGAGCTTTAAGCCAACTTTTTCACTCTCTTCTTTCACTTTCATCAAGAGGCTTTTTAGTTCCTCTTCACTTTCTGCCATAAGGGTGGTGTCATCTGCATATCTGAGGTTATTGATATTTCTCCCGGCAATCTTGATTCCAGCTTGTGCTTCTTCCAGCCCAGTGTTTCTCATGATGTACTCTGCATATAAGTTAAATAAGCAGGGTGACAATATACAGCCTTAATGTACTCCTTTTCGTTATTTGGAACCAGTCTGTTGTTTCATGTCCAGTTCTAACTGTTGCTTCCTAACCTGCATACAGATTTCTCAAGAGGCAGGTCAGGTGGTCTGGTATGCCCATCTCTTGAAGAATTTTCCAAAGTTTATTGTGATCCACAGAGTCAAAGGCTTTGGCATAGTCAATAAAGCAGAAATAGATGTTTTTCTGGAACTCTCTTGCTTTTTCGATGATCCAGCGGATATTGGCAATTTGATCTCTGGTTCCTCTGCCTTTTCTAAAACCAGCTTGCACATCTGGAAGTTCTCTGTTCAGATATTGTTGAAGCCTGGCTTGGAGAATTTTGAGCATTACTTTACTAGTGTGTGAGATGAGTGCAATTGTGTGGTAGTTTAAGCATTCTCTGGCATTGCCTTTAAATATATAAAACTGCAACTGCTATAATTATAGGAAGAAAGAAACTGTAGCTGATGATTTTAACTTATACTTTTCACAATTGGTACATCAAACCACAAAATCTAAGCCACGCTACAGAGAAGACATTTGTATGTTTGTATTATTAATCTTATCGATATAAATTTAATGCTTATATAAATTTCATATCAAAGTACAGGATATGTGTGATGTTTACATACATAAGAAATATTTAAATACAACTATTTATGAATTAAGCTACAAAAGAAATCTTGAAAATTCAAAACAGATACTATACAGAATATTTTTTCTGAATAGTGTCATAAAATCAGAACTCAATAACAAAAGGATAGCAAAATAAAGTATATAGGTGTGGAAAGTAAAATATACCCGTAAATAATTCTTGTGTTAAAGAGAAAAGTTGCATATAGCTAAAGCAATATTCAGGGAAAAAATTATAGCTTTAAATATACTTATCAAAATATAAGGGTTATCAGAAAAATAAACATATTGAATGCAACTGATAAATATCAAAAAATAAAACAGGAGAAAAAATAAAGATATTGGTGAGAAAAAATAAAGATATTGGTAGGAAAAAATAAGTATTTTTAAATTTAAAAATAAAAAATGGAAATGTAAAGCTAACTTGACAGATAAATTCTAGAAAAAAACTAAGAAAAAATTGAGCATTTTCAAAGCAAAAAAAGAATAAAAAAGGTAACTAGTTACAGCTACTAAAGATTTCACTATTTTAAAGCCATATTATAAAAATATAAGTTAATAGATATGAATACCTAGAGGAAATATATGAATTTCTTGAGAAATACAAAATACCAAAGTTGGCCCAAGAAAAACTTGAAAAGAGTAATAGCTATTATAAAATGTATTCTAAAAATCTTCCTCCACAAATGCACATATGGTTTTATAGCTGAGTAATAACAAACTTTCAGGGAACACAAATTTTGATCTTATGAAAGTCATTAAGTCTCTTTTATAAAAGTCATTTCTGAAAATAGAAAAATAATGAAGACTTCTTTACTTATATTGGAGCTAATATAACCTCCCTTTGTGGCAGCTTTTGATTAATCCACTCTGGTTAAGACTTTCTATTACTTACAGGTGACACTTACATAATAGAGGGGACTATAAAATTTGAGGGAGGATCAGAAAGAGACTTTAATTAAACAGATATGTTCCATGAACTTGGATTAAAAGAGTCAATGTGATAAAAATGCCAGTTTTTTGCAAGTTAATTTACTAGCTTAACGAAATTACAATAAAAAATGCAAAGAAGTTTCTTCAAGGGAGTTAAAATGATTCAAATGTTTTCTTGAATAACTTGAAAAGCAAAGGAATTTTTGAAGAGAAGTGTTAGGTGGATCTGATTTATTTCATTAATGTTTTATATATATTCTAACATTACTGCACCAAAGATTAATGAGAAAATGAAACAGAATATGAAGGTCAAAGGCAGTCCAGAGTGTAAAGACAAATACTGCAGATAATAATGCTGGCCTTCCAACCAGAAGGAAACGGTTAAAGGAACATTTAATAAATTGTGCTAGCCCCCTCGTCAACTGTTTGGGAAATTAAATAGCTGTCTTGTATTATACAACAAATTCTAGTTTGTTTGATATCGTTCATTCACCAAATATTTAACCACTAAGTATATCCAAGAACTATGGATAAAATATTCAACAGAAAATAGAGGAGGTTAGAGTTCAGTTACAAGATATTTAATAGGCTAAAAAGAGGAATGATTGCAAGAATGTTAGTATAATGCACTTTGCCCAAACAGTATAACATATACTTTTGGTTGAAATAATATAATTAAGAGAACTCTTTCTGTAATATGAGTTTTTTTTTTACAGACTCCAACACAAAATGACTCTCCACCTCCACCCCAGATTCTGTGCATAATTTTGGGCATGTTATGTTAATCACATAGAGAAGTTTAAAGCTGTGGCAGTGGCAGTGTACAGGACACCAATCCTGTGACAGAGAGCCAGGCAGCTGACACTCTGTGGTAAACCCCTGAACAAATGAACATATTCATATGTTAAATATAAAACAAAAGAGAATAAAAGGACTTTAAGTGAAATGACACAGTATTTGCCTGTTTTAGAGGTGGTGACAAACGTTCAATTCTTAAAAGCCAAAATTAAAAATGCAGATTTGGTTACTCAGGCTAAAACTAAATCAGCCATGTTACAAAGAATGGTTCCAGATCACAGAGCAGCCTACACCAATGTAGGCAATCATTTTCTCTAACAGTGCAAATAGCACTTTAGGATTTAGAGGTTATATGGTTTCCGTGCAATTAGTTAGCTTTACTGCTGTAGAATGAAAACTGCCACAAACAAATAGACAATAATAAATAACAACATATAAATGAATGTCTATGGCTGTGTTTGAATAAAACTTTATTTATAAAAAAAAGCAGTGGATCAGATTTGGCCAATGGGCCATAGTTTACTGACCCCCAGTCTAGATCATGTAGCCATCTGCACTATGGAGTCCATTTCAAACAATATTTATGCAATATTGAGTACTTGGCTAAATTCAGAAAATGGAGGCTATAACCTTTATTTACTATTTCTGCTTTTTAAGCTCTTTAACTTCCATTAAAAAAAAAAACACAAAAAACATGTATTCTAATTCCAGCTCAATTATCTTCCAAAGAGCAGGGATCATGCTCACCTGGCAACATGGAAGTTACACAATAGACTTTTCCCAAGGAGCACAACCTTGTTCTCACTGCCTCAAAGTCAGATTGAGAGCTACAATATTCAAGGAAGACTGTTTAAAGAACAGACAGTTCATCTGCTCTCCAGATAATATGTTATTCTAGGCCACATCAGAGCTGAGCAGGAAGGGATTATACCACTTCCACTTGGGCACTTCTCTGCGTTGTTCTTTGAAGATATCAGTTAATCTAGAAAGCCTTTATAAGAGATGGTCCGAAGACAGGAATTGCTATTCCACTGTAAGAGAATTCTGATCATTAGATAATAGTGTACTTCATTGTCACCAAGATGTTTGCGTCTGATTTAGAACTAGGAATAGTCATACATTGTCTGGAAAACCCATGTATTCTGCTTGAATGACTCTGTGAACTATATAAATGAAAATGGTTCAATCTGACTAATAATAACATGTGAAAGAGAAATGGGCATTCTAAACACATTCATTGGCAAATTGGTACTAAGTACAAGTCCCTCAAATACTCATATTCTGTAATCTAATAATACCACTGTAAGAAATTATCCTAAGGAAAATGTAATATTTGTTACAATATTATTTTTAATAATTTTAAAAGAACTGGAAACAGAGGAACTGTTCTAAAACAAGGGGTGAAGTAAATCATATAAGATCCATAAGATAAACAGTAAATAAGCATCATTTTTGGAAAAATATTTGATGACATGGGAAGATCCTAAAAATACAGTTTTTAGTATCAAGAGCAGGAGTTTAACATAGTATATATCCTATAATATCAAATACCACAATATTGGGATCATGAATGATTTTGGGGGCATTTATACAAATCTGTACTTTCCAAAACCCTATAATGAACGTAAGTTGTTTTATTTAATAAAAACTTATATTTGAAAAGTACATTCACTTTGATACTGGCCTCACAAATTTGTCATGAGGAATTAAAAAGGTAAGTCAATATACTAGATGTCTTAGGTATAACATGAGAACATATAAATTTCTCTGTTGGGCTTCCCTGGTGTTCCAGTGGTTGAGAATCTGCCTTGCAATGCACAGGAGGCCTGTTCCATCCCTGGTCCCAGAAGATCCCACATGCTGTGGAGCAACTAAGCCCAAGAGCAGCAACTACTGAGCCCAGGAGCCCTAAAGCCCTGCTCTGTAACAAGAGGAGCCATTGCAATGAGAAGCTCACGCATCCTCATGAGAGAGTAGCCCCCCTTGCCAAAAAGCCTGCGTGCAGCAACGAAGACCCAGCACAGCTATAAACAAACAAACAAATAAATTTTTAAGTCCCTGTTCCTAACACATCAAAATTAGATATTAGAAATCTGCAATTATCAACCTTGTTTTTCTTGAAAAGGAAAATATGCTTTCCAAGTGGGGTCAAGTCCCTAAGAGACTTGTAACCACAGAACAGTGGTTTTCAAGCCTCAGTGCTTCAGAGTTATTTATTGCAGGGAGGTTGTAAATAATGACATATTTGTTTTCAACAATGGAGGAAGTTCCACAAAATAACAGAGAGTGAAATGCCTGGGGACACATTCATCACTGTTTCTATTTTACATGTTGAGGTTCTGAGAAGTTAATCTGGAGGAAGAGTTTTGTGGTTATCTACATTCCCTTCACTCCCTCGGGATCCTGGCCCATTTCTGACAGCTCCTGCCTCAGGACTGAATTGCCCAGGCTATCCTACCTGGATTAGACTGATGGGCAGCATCAGCCAGAGGAGAGGAGGGTCTTGGTATGTTATCACCCTCACTCCAAAGTTGTCGTTTTTAGCAGTGGCTGCATCTTACAAAGCTGCAGATGGTGAATGGCCTGCCTTCAAACAAAGGTTATCTCTTTCCCTCTTCACCTATTAAGTCAACAGATGGTGTCAGCTTCTGCTGCTGCTGGTCCCTGTGTGCTGTAGTATCACTTGGTAGTTCTGTTAACTCATTCAACCATATTCTAAGATAAAATCAAAAGTTTAAAAAAAAGTGTTTTTTTTTCCTTGAACTTTTTCAAGAAATTGAACTTTCTTCAATTAAGCCACTTGGGAATACCATCTAATCCCTGCTGGAATCTTGTCTAGTTTAGGGGGGAAAAAAAATCCTTTTTAGCAATCACTGCCTTTGAGGAAACCAGCTCCCGAAACTTTCATAAAGCTTTAAACATACAACCTGAACTTATCACAAAAAAATGCAAATTAAAGCTGTAGCTTGAAATTATGGAACAGACAAGTTAGCAACTGTCACCATGACAAATAATGATTGTATTAATTTAATGCATTTAAATTAATGACTGTATAATGAGATCTACTTAACTTTTGCCTTGAAATTCAATGAGATTCTGGACAATCTGTAATTGAAAGGCATTCTTTTGAAAACCGACTATTCTTAATATATTTTTCTAACAAAAGTATATACTTAATAATGAAATGGACAGGTAGAGAAAAATATTTTGCAGATTGGCAACTTACCTCTTTGAACTTGTGACTGAGCTTGCTTGTATCCAGGTCTGAGGGGGAAAACACGTCCTCGTTCTCAGGCAGCTCGAAGACTTCGATGGCCATGTCGCCTCCAGGAAGAACAGGCCCTACGTCGTCCTCCTCTTCATCTGTGGCATATTCTCCTGTCTAAAAGGAAGGGAACTTCAGAAACCCAGCTGTTATTACTCAGGTGGAGGTGGGCTATTTTTAAAATATTTTATAAAAGAGAAATAAAATACGTCACACCAAGTGGTAAAAGTGTAAGTAGGCTTTTGAGTCAAGCATGCCTCATGCAGCTAGGGTTACAAATGTTAGTTCAAAGATCCAAAGTGACAGGTCTGTGCCGTGTATAAGTGCATTTCTAAAAGTCTAACAGCATCGGCAGTATCTTCAGTGAAGCAACAAACTATTCTAAATCTAAGTATTTGATGGGGTTTTGTGAAGCAACAGACTATTTTAAATCTAAGTATTTGATGGGGTTTTACTAAAGAAAATTACATTGCTAAGAGAAATAAGTAATTCCTTTAAATTCCTGCCACCTGTAATGCATTATTGACAGCAGAGAAGAAGAAACAGTAGGTCAAAAGATTCACAGAGCTGGAAGGGACCTTATTTAAGCCTTACAAAAAAAATGTCTGGTAGATTCATTCTCCTAAGCTTTAGAGTTCAATCAACTCTGCTTCATTTGCTTGTTTAACTAACATGGTGGTTAACTAGTGACCTAAAGGGCAAACCAAAAGTTTCTACCTTACAGCCCACATGGGTACATTGCTTTGCCTGTTTAGTACTACTTTGATAAATGTGAGCATTTTGACGTTTAAAAAAAAATGTCACCTAAGATTCTAGTTTCCAGTTTCTCTTTTGTGTGTGTGTGTGTGATAGAACCAAAGATCTGACAATATAGGCACATTAGGATATGAGAAACACTGGTCAGAGTCAGCAGTGGTTGTTCGTTTACATGGGTCACACTCTTTCTAATACACCACAAGTTCCATAATTCATTATACTAAGCTGTGAGCATCCCTCCTTCATGATACCCCTGGGCCCCTGTAGGGATCCAGTTCATGAGCCCTGGAATGTATATTCTTCCTCACCACTAAGTTCCTTAACGTGATTAGAAAGTGGCTCCTTTCCTGGCAGCACCAGGTTACTTGTTTGAGATCTATACCTTCTGATTTAAACTGAAGATAAATCACTGACTCACAGGCTTGAAAAACAAAGTTTCTTTAATTCACCCCTGCTCCTTCAGGTAGTATTACATTTAATACATAAAACAGATAAGAATTCATGTTGCCTTTAAAACATTTCATAGTGTACTGAGTGATCTATTTCTTTGACTAAACAAGCTTAGTATCCGATTGCTATTTTATCTTTTGGTTCTACACTAAATTGTTCTTCCTAAACCTGAAACTGTATTTACTTGACTGTTTGCAAATGAAGGAAATCCAGTCATTAACTTCAGTGTAATAATTCCTAATTTCTGAAAGATCATTAGTATTGCCATTTTGAATTCTCTCTTTCAAAGTAAAATAACTGCAATTTCCTCCTAGGTCTCATTCTCTGTAATTGTCTTTCTGCCTGTACACTGACATCTCTCCAGGTTCTCAAATTTCTCTCTTAAATTGCAGTGTCCAGATGTACACACAATTTCTGGAGGCCATTGAGCACGAGGAACAACAAAGGATGACGCAGCATACTCAGACTCTTCCTCCTCACACAGAGACTATCATCATGAAGTCTTTGACTTTGGCGGCATTTGTGTATACAAGTAAGCTCAGGGTATTTCATACAGAGCAGTGACTTTCCACACTGGTTACACATTAGAACTCCCTGTTTCCCCCACACAAAAAAATCAGAGACGCCTTGACTGAAAGGGAAAGCAGTGGCTGGCCTCCATGTTGAAACCGTAGTTTATCAGCACAGGGAATCCTAGGAGTCTTTAGAAAGCAGTCTGAAATGATCTGAACTGTAAACATCATTCTAAGTGTCAGTGGCACTGGGAGGGAAGGTAGCTGAACAGTGGGGGCTGGCTGTTTCCAGAGAGCCTCCATTTGTGGTATGATTAGTTCCTATAAACCTTAAAAGGACTCTAATTCCAGACCTGTTTTGTGTGTGTGTGTGAGATTCTGTACATTAATTCATCTTCTGTTTATACATATTTTTAGAACTAATAGGTACTTGATGAATCCCAGTGATGTTAATGAACAGAAATGTAGCACGACTGGCAAGTACATGATCTCAAGATACCTTGCTGAAAGTTCTGATTTAGAGACATAAAACTCTGCACTTATTCTTAACCCTATAGTTACAACTATCAGCAATTATAAAGGCCTAAGCTAGGTATATAAAATTCACTTCTATATCATATCAATTTGACAAATACCATGAATGATTCAATAAAATCTGAAGTTAAATTTAAGGTCTGATGACAGCATAGCACTTTTTAAACCTAAGAGTTGAACAATTTGATTTTCCTTTAACAGCTTGAAAATAGATACTTCTTCATCATGTCTAAGGGAATGAACATAAATATGTGCCTAGGAAGAGGCCTAACCTATAATAGGATCTTGAAAAATATTTTTTTTTTAAATGAATCCAATAATCCCAATTGCATTTACTTGGTAATATCTGTAACCTGCTAGGAAGTTTTCAATCATATCAAGAAAATACCCTGTAAAGTCATTTGATGAGAAGGCAGCATTAGATCACATTAATTTTTTAACATTCTTTTTAGTAAATAACAGGATTAGGGTCTCTACAATATATGCAATTCTCACCTCTAAGTACAATTCTGGCTTTGCTATCCATTTGAGTCATCAAAATTATTTTTATAAATGTAAGTCACTAAGAATTGTTTTGATTTTTTTTTTACTTTGCCAGTCTCCTTCTCAATACCCAAACTGCCTGCAATTCTGTTAAAATTTGTTATCTTTCATTTCATCTTTCCATTTACTAGTGTTTTCTCTAATTAATCTCAAGCATCCTGAGGACAAGATGTGTATTTTACTGTCTTTATTATACTATTATTTATCAGAATCTCTGGATATAGTGTTTTAAAACATGTTGCCATTCTCTCCCATTGATTATTTATCACCCCCATCCTGAACAGGCTTTTGAATAAAGTATGGATTTACTACAGAAGCCCATAAACACCTAGAAGCTTAAAAGTTACATTCAGTAGACTCAGAATATACATTCTTCTAATTCTTTTATCTTTTTGGAAAATGGAAATTACTTTTCTGGTTAGTCAGCAAATAACATAAATTACATGGACTGATACAGAATTTCATCAATCTCAAAATTAAATTGAATTTGACATTTACAGAGGAAAGTGGACAATGTTGTACCCCCCAAAACTGCTACAACACAGTGTTTCCATTGGTATCCTGATCCTTCTTCTCTTTCTCTCTTTATTCTGAAAATACTTAACATATTTTAAGTAAACAGAAACTCTTGAAAGTTCTTTGTCCCAACTTGCAAATCCACTTTAAATGAGGCAAGAATAGTTCTTACCGTTTCATCATCTTATCTACCTTCTTGACTAACATTTTATATTTTTAAATAGCCTCCCAAAAGGGTAAAAAAAAAGAATATTGATTTTTTTTTGTAACTTACTATGTGCCCAACACTGTACATTCTTTAAAAACTGTCTGATGTTACTATACCATGTTAACTTGAGGAAACTGAGGCTCAGAAACTTTCCTCAAGGTCAATTAGTTATTTTCCTGAAGTTACATATTTAACATATCCCACGGCCCATGCTCTTTCTTCTATGCTATGCTGTTTGCAGTCTACAGAGCTAAAGCTTTGTAGAAAAATAAACGGAAATACATTCCTTTCATTTCTTTCCAACCAAAAGCCCTGGTGCATAATCCTGTTGTGTTGAGATTCACTCTCTGCATCTTTGAACCTTATCATTCAGTTCACTTTGAAGACTTGTGCCTGCCTGTAGTGAGCTCCAAAGTTCTTGTCCTCTTCTTTTCTCTCATAGTATGCTCACCCTGGACAAGCGCACAGAAGTCTCCTTCAAAAGGTTTGGCTCACATGTATGCTGACTGATGTTTCATGTACTCCTTGTTATATAAACCAGAACCAGAGCGTATATGCCAAAGAATTAATGCACTGTCTTAAAATGGATGAAAAAGATACTTGCAAGGCAAAATAAGTGTGAAATTCCTCTAGATTTTTATAGCTTTTCTCTTTTGCATTTCCTTTTCAATCTAGTTTTCTTGAGCTACCAGTCTTCTCTGAATCGCTACAAAGAATTTTATCTGCTTTCATAGACACAACTTCCTTTATACTCATATTCTATCGGAGGATTTAATATTTTATTAAGATTCATAATTACAATGTTAAGTACAACTGACAGCTTCTGCCTCTTCTGGTGGTTCTAGAGGGACCAGAAGCGTGTAGACATATTAGAGCCTTGAATACTCAGGAGGGCTGTAGATCTCAGTATAGGTTTTACAAAGGAACAGACAGTATCTGTTATAGCAAAGACCAATTAAAGAAACTTGGTTTTGAAATTACTTGTGCCTAGGTTCAAATCTCAGCTCTTGATGTTGGCAAAGTTACTTTTCATATCTAAGTTTCAATTTCACATCCATAAAGTGAGGATAAAAATAGTTCCTTAGAGTAACAAGGTTTTCATGACATTTAGTTAGATGGTGCCTGCAGAATATGCAACACAAGGGCAGGCACATGGCAGATACTCAAAATAAGTGACCGCTGCTGCTGGTGGCGGTACTTATACCACGTTAGCAATAGGGTAAAGCTTCACCAAATCTTGTAACCAGACATTTGTTTGCTTTTGGTCTCACAAATATAATGTCCTAGAAACCCTGGCCACATGAATCTTTTATAAGCAAACCGTCATTTTTGAAGTGAAACTTTTACACTTCCTTAACTTGTTCCTCTTCTCATGTTCTCAGTTTTGGAGTAGGTACTAGCTTCTACCCAGGGTCAAGCAAACTTCCAGGTCTCTATTATCCTCACTTATTGACTCTCCTCCTTCCCTAATGATCCAAATGAATGTCTATCTACTTAAAGGCTGCTGCCTTTAAGACTCTTCTTCGTGACTCTTCTTTAAGACTCTTAATGTTTCTGTGATGTGCCACACTTCACCCATAAAACTTGGCTGTTTTTTTATCTGCCTTCTCCCAACAACTTTTTTCAATGGCAGATTCTTTGAGAATGCCAGGTATAATCTATGCCTGTAATTCGTGTGGCTCGCACACTGCTTGGCATGTAGTAGGCGCTAAACAAATGTTTGCTGAATAAATTAATACAGTTTTAGCCACATCTACACAGCACGGTAGAGCCTGATTTTCCTGTTGATTCTCAGCTTTCAAGTAAGAAACATAGTGAAAGCACAGCTGCAGCCGGGGCCTCACTGACCCTTCTGGGATTTTCTCTTGTTGTTAGGTTCACCATTAGTAGTCGTTTTTGCTGAGGCAATGTTTGTTCTGGTAGATTCAGGGAAGCTAAATGGTGCTAATCATAAAAATAGCCTTAATTATGCAGTTTTTGTTGGATTTGTTTACTGGAATTGAATTTGGTTATATATATTTTCAGACTCAGTTCTGTGGGAGGACAGAAGAGAGTTGCTTTTTCTCTGGAGGAGAAAGACCTCAAACTAACACTTTAATGTTTAAAATTCCTCAGTCTGCGCCAATCATCCAGATGACTTTCAGCAAAAGCATCCCCATCTCTGAAAAGGCATCTCTCTTTCTGTGTTCTCTCAGCTGACTTGTGTGTCCAGGTTTTGTAATGTTGGGCCATTTGGTCTCTTTTCATGTCACTGGGGATAATAACACCTTCTTCATAACGCTGTTGGGAGAATTTCTAGTAGTGATATATTTGAAGTATTAATTACAGTGCTTGCTGCTGCTGCTGCTAAGTCGCTTCAGTCGTGTCCAACTCTGTGCGACCCCACAGACGGCAGCCCACCAGGCTACCCCGTCCCTGGGATTCTCCAGGCAAGAACACTGGAGTGGGTTGCCATTTTCTTCTCCAATGCATGAAAGTGAAAAGTGAGAGTGAACTTGCTCAATCGTGTTCGACTCTTTGCGACCCCATGGACTGCAGCCCACCAGACTCCTCCGTCCATGGAACTTCCCAGGCAAGAGTACCGGAATGGGGTGCCATCGCCTTCTCCAATCACAGTGCCTAGAATATGCTAAATGACTAGATGACTATGATAATCATCAGGACTATGATTATTTCCACTGTCTTCGGTTTCTCCAAGACAATGCCACAGAACAGTACAACAAAAAAGAGCATGGCCTGGGAGCTGGAGAGACCAGGGGCCCAAAAGAGAAAAAGTAATACCACTGTTGCATGACAGTGGGCAAGTCATTCAGCTTGTGTCTTCTGTGACCTTTTCTTCTATAAAATGGTGTGAAAAATTCCAACCTCGTAGGTATTGAGAGGATTCAAAGAAATAAAATATGTAAAACATCCAACATGATGTATGGCTCAAGACATATATTCATTTCTCTCATTTATCAAGTCATTCAAAATTTTATCTTTGTTTTCAGAATGTTTTCTGAAATTTCACTCCATTCTTACTGTCTAGTCACCAAATCAAGAAACATCTAACATCTCTATCTCTATTACTGATAATGCCTCTTGTGTTCCCTGCCTTCAGATGCTCAGCTCCTGAAGGCAGGCAGATTATTCCTCCTAAAATTCTGACCAGAAAGATTTAAGATTTGCCTGTACAATCTTCTGTAAGAACTCAAACTCATCTTTAACCCTTCTTAAAATTTTCTAGTAATTGTGGTAGACCATTCAAAAACTAGAATTAGACTTTACAGAATTGTAAAGCTTTCTTTAGCTCCCTGCCTCCTTCCATTTCAAAAGTATACTCTTCAAAAGCTCTTTACCACTACGGCAGGTAGGCTGTAAAATAAGCCCCGTTGATCTCTTCCTCATGGACTTCTATAAGCTCTTCCCTTGAATGGGCACTGCGTCTAGAGACTCGCTTCTAACAAGCAGGATACAACAAAAGTGATGGGATGTCACTTCTAAGATTGGTTTTCAAAACCCTGTGACTGGCATCTTTTTTGTCCTCTTGCTGTTGAAAGCCAACCCACCATGTTGTATGTGGTCCTATGGAGAGGCCCGTATCACAAGAAACTGCTGTTTGTGGCCAATAGCCAGCAAGGACCTGAGGCCTGCCAAGTTGGAAGTGGATCTCCTGCATTCAGTCAACAGCTATGAGTGGCCTTGGAGCAGACCTTCGCCAAGTTGAGCGTGTGTGTGACTGCAGCTGTAGCTACAACCTTACTTTTGGCTTTATGAGACATCTTGAGTCAGAGGTATCCAGCTAAACTGACCTACAGATACTGTAATCTGTGAGTATTTCTTATTTTA
The DNA here is from genome assembly GCF_000754665.1 of Bison bison bison. Classification (NCBI taxonomy): domain Eukaryota; kingdom Metazoa; phylum Chordata; class Mammalia; order Artiodactyla; family Bovidae; genus Bison; species Bison bison. Next base: position 4,511,115 of record NW_011494706.1, read on the forward strand.
AGTTGCTACGTTCTGGTAGTAATTTATTATAGAACAATAGAAAGGGGGGCTTCCCTGGTGGCTCAGACGGTAAAGAATCTGCCTGCAATATGGGGGACCTGGGTTCAATCCCTGGGTTGGGAAGATGCTCTGGAAGAGAGCATGGCAACCCACTCTAGTATTCTTGCCTGGAGAATCCCATGGACAGAGGAGCCTAGTGGGCTGCAGTCCATGTGGTCGCAAAGAGTCGGACACGACTAGCAACTCAGCACAGCCCAGCCCAGCCGTAATAAATATAGGAAAACGGGGAAGTCTGGAATCAGGCTGGAATGAAAGCAGGGAGGATTTTGAAGAGTATATTAAAGCAGCCTAAATTTCCTTGAAAAGACTGTAGTGGCAGAAAGCTTAGCCACATTATCACCTTCTGAAGCACAACATAGGAAATACTCCTACTGAACCAAATGAACAAGAGAAGTAGATTTCCAAAGTGTTGAAGGCACTGTCTGCTTTCTTTCTGCTGCTTATAGTAAAATATGATGACTAGCCATCAACTCAGAGGACAGCTGAACAGAAAGGAACCAGCAAAACATGATGGTTCTGAGAGTCTTGATTCTAAGACTAAGAAATGGCTTCCAAACAAAGATCAAATCCAGGATTCTGTCATGGTCTAAAAATGGAGCAGAGGGTATGAACATAAAATCTTTTGTTAAGAATTCTGAGCTTAGAAAACTCACATTTTTTTAATCAAAGACGACAAGCAAGTCTGTCACCTACCTTAAATGGAGACTCTGTCTCTATTTTCCAAGGCGGTTCACTATGTAAAATATCATTGAAAAAATATCTGAAACAAAGGGCATTAGTGCCTCTGCTCACAACACATGCAGAATAGTCAGAGAGCCCTGGGGAAATTGTGTTCCAATAATATTCACCCTCATTTCTGCACCATTTGGGTATCTGATGAATCTTCCCATGAGTATGGCATTCCCTTGACTACATTGATACGTGTGGCCAAGAGTGGCCAGACAAAATCTATTCAGTCTTTCCCACAGCATATAATTAAAACTACTATTAAAAGAACTCCAAATAGCAGAATGAGACCAACTTGCAGTTCTGAGACTGACTATACTCCCCAGGCTCCCAGACCCTACTGGTTAAACAAATTCCATAAACCATCAAGGTCTACTTTAGAAATACAGGGGTATCTCCTTAAGATTCTTCAAGTGAGTTTTTCACTTGGTCTAAGGTACTAGTGGTATCAGAGTCTTTAGTGCCATACCACTACATCCTCAAATATAGCAGGGGATATGAGTGATTTTACAGACCAGGAATGGGACCACAAGGGAAAAACACAGGGGTGAAGGGAATTCTATAATCCGTAAAAACCCTGGCCACTGAGCTGAGGTCAACTTGAATGCTTTCCAGGATAGAGGTGGTGTCACTGATTCAATTCAGTTCAGTCGCTCAGTCGTGTCCAACTCTTTGCGACCCCATGGACTGCAGCACACCAGGCCTCCCTACCCATCACCAGCTCCTGGAGTTTACTCACTCGTGTCCATTGAGTCGGTGATGAGATCCAACCAGCTCATCCTCTGTCGTCTCCTTCTGCTCCCACCTTCAATCTTTCCCAGCATCAGGGTCTTTTCAAATGTGTCAGTTCTTCGTATCAGGTGGCCAAAGTAATGGAGTTTCAGCTTCAGCATCAGTCCTTCCAATGAATATTCAGGACTCATTTCCTTTAGGATGGACTGGTTGGATCTCCTTGCAGTCCAAGGGACTCTCAAGAGTCTTCTCCAACACCACAGTTCAAAAGCATCAATTCTTCAGCACTCAGCTTTCTTTATAGTCCAACTTTCACATCCACACATGACTACTGGAAAAACCACAGCTTTGACTAGATGGATCTTTGTTGGCAAAGTAATGTCTCTGCTTTTTAATATGCTGTCTAGGATGGTCATAACTTTTCTTCCAAGGAGTAAGCGTCTTTTATTTTCATGGCTGCAGTCACCATCTGCAGTGGTTTTGGAGTCCAAAAAAATAAAGTCAGCCACTGTTTCCACTGTTTCCCCATCTATTTACCATGAAGTGATGGGACCAGATGCCATGATCTTAGCTTTCTGAATGTTGAGTTTTAAGCCAACTTTTCACTCTCCTCTTTCATTTTCATTATGAGGCTCTTTAGTTTTTCTTCGCTTTCTACCATAAGGGTGGTGCCATCTGCATACCTGAGGTTATTGATATTACTCCCAGCAATCTTGATTCCAGCTTGTGCTTCCTCCAGCCCAGTGTTTCTCATGATATACTCTGCATAGAAGTTAAATAATATACAGGGTGACAATATACAGCCTTGATGTACTCCTTTCCCAGTTTGGAACCAGTCTGTTGTTCCATGTCCAGTTCTAACTGTTGCTTCTCGACCTGCGTACAGATTTCTCAGGAGGCAGGTCAGATGGTCTGGTATTCCCATCTCTTTCAGAATTTTCCACAGTTTATTGTGATCCACACAGTCAAAGGCTTTGGTATAGTCAATAAAGCAGAAGTAGATGTTATTCTGGAACTCTCTTGCTTTTTCAATGAGCCAATGGATGTTGGCAATTTGATCTCTGGTTCCTCTGCCTTTTCTAAAACCAGCTTGAACATCTGGAAGTTCAAGGTTCATGTATTGTTGAAGCCTGGCTTGGAGAATTTTGAGCATTACTTTTCTAGTGTATGAGATGAGTGCAATGGTATGGTAGTTTGAACGTTCTTCAGCATTGTCTTTCTTTGGGATTGGAATGAAAACTGACCTTTTCCAGTCGTGTGGCCACTGCTGAGTATTCCAAATTTGCTGGCATATTGAGTGCAGCACTGTCAGAGCATCATCTTTTAGGATTTAAAAAAATTCAACTGGAATTCCATCACCTCCACTAGCTTTGCTTGGAGTGATGTTTCCTAAGGCCCGCTTGACTTTGCATTCTAAAATGTCAGGCTCTAGGAGAGTGATCACACCATCATGGTTATCTGGGTTATGAAGAGCTTTTTTGTATAGTTCTTCTGTGTATTCTTGACACCTTCTGCTTCTGTTAGGGCCATACCTGTACAATGTCATGAACCTCTGTCCATAGTTCTTCAGGCACTCTATCAGATCTAGTCCCTTGAATCTATTTGTCACTTCCACTGTATAATCATAAGGGACTTGAACAGATAGTCTAGAACAAAGAGTATTCAATGCCTCAGAAATCTTAGAGCCCTGGAGAGAACTGTTTCCCAACCATTATTATTATTATTAGGGTATAGTAGCTTTACAATTGGAGAAGGCAATGGCACCCCACTTCAGTACTGTTGCCCAGAAAATCCCATGGATGGAGGAGCCTGGTAGGCTGCAGTCCATGGGGTTGCTAAGAGTCAGACATGACTGAGCGACTTCACTTTCACTTCCCACTTTCATGCACTGGAGAAGGAAATGGCAACCCACTCCAGTGTTCTTGCCTGGAGAATCCTATGGACAGAGAAGCCTGGTAGGCTGCATGCAGTCCATGGGGTCACACAGAGTCGGATACAACTGAAGTGACGCAGCAAGCAAGCAAGCAAGCTTTACAATATTGTGTTAATTTCAAAAACTGCCTAGAAATTCAGCTGATTTTTGAAGTTTCTATAACATTATTTGAAATAGATGGGTAAACAGTGGAAACAGTGTCAGACTTTATTTTTTTGGGCTCCAAAATCACTGCAGCTGGTGACTGCAGCCATGAAATTAAAAGACGCTTACTCCTTGGAAGAAAATTTATGACCAACATAGATAGCATATTCAAAAGCAGAGACATTACTTTGCCAACAAAGGTTCGTCTAGTCAAGGCTATGGTTTTTCCAGTGGTCATGTATGGATGTGAGAGTTGGACTGTGAAGAAGGCTGAGTGCCGAAGAATTGATGCTTTTGAACTGTGGTGTTGGAGAAGACTCTTGAGAGTCCCTTGGACTGCAAGGAGATCCAACCAGTCCATTCTGAAGGAGATCAGCCCTGGGATTTCTTTGGAAGGAATGATGTTAAAGCTGAAACTCCAGTACTTTGGCCACCTCATGTGAAGACTTGCCTCACTGGAAAAGACTCTGATGCTGGGAGGGATTGGGGGCAGGAGGAGAAGGGGTCAACAGAGGATGAGATGGCTGGATGGGATCACCGACTCGATGGACGTGAGTCTGAGTGAATTCCAGGAGGTGGTGATGGACAGGGAGGCCTGGCATGCTGCGATTCATGGGGTCGCAATGAGTTGGACACGACTGAGCGACTGAACTGAACTGACAACATTATTCAGTTTACTCTGTTGAAGACTTTCCCACCGTTACTCCTTTCATATACTCTGCAGGTAAACTAGTCTTTTTATTTCTTGAGTTCACCCAATATTAGCTCAGCTTCTTAGCTACAGAAAACATATAAAAATAACAAAAATTCTTGCAAATAAAAGCTGAAACACAAGTCTCAAACTCACGCTTTTACTTTCGTGTGTCCTTTGTTGTGATGATTCTTTTAGACTGTGGTTTTCTGGCCTTTCGACAGACTGCTTTGAAAATGATTTAAATTCTTTACCATATATATTTGTTTCCACAGCAAAATACTAAGCTTCTTGGGAGTATAAACTATATTTTTCCATGACTCAATATTTCTAATTCAATTCCTCTTTATAAATGATAGCTACTTACTAAGATATAAATGTCATTAAGTCTCTGATGAATATATTCTATATGAGGAGGGAACCAGTGATCCCTATTTTTCCCACTGATATCCAGAACTAAACAGTCAAGAGACCAAAGTAGACCTCTGTAATTCAAATGTCACACTGCAATTTCAAATTGGCAGCCTTCCTTGAGTTTCATTTTACTTGCTAAGGAAACAATGAAGCACTTATTCTGATGCCAGCAGAATTGTGGGAAGAGACTTAAGAGATTTGTATTTTCCTGAATCTTTAATCTGCAGAAGAGAGCAACTACATTGACCAAGTGGCACATTATTATTATTTCAATAATTCTTTAGTTGTACAACTAATTGAATCTTGGAAAATATGGTGTATTCACATAAAAATTGACTCATATGATTGCAAAAATGCTGATTATCACATAGATCTAGAAATTATAGCAACAGAATTGATAGTAAACAAAAAGTAAGACCAACAAAAATATCATTGATGGTGTTTCTACGGATTAATAATAAACGTACTCTCAAACTTATAATTTCCTTTGAGGGAAAATAATTTTTACTTCTTTCCTCATTATGGCTATCTGGTGGTTTGTGACAACAATTTCTTCTTGAAAAGTGTCTGCAATACCAGCACTCAAAAGTCTTCTCGTCAGTTTTCCCGGCATCTTTAAACTGGACAGCTCCAGCCCTGATTATACCCAACCCTTCCCACAAAGCCCCATAGCCCTAGGCCATTGGCAGTGCATATTCTGTTCCAGCAGATGCGAGGCTGGGTGGAGAAATTTGCAGTCTTAAAGAAGTACTATGAGTGTCCCACTTTGAGACACAAAGTCTTTAAGTCATTTTATAGGACCCTGGAGAGCAGGAATCACGTCATATTCATTTTATACCCACATAACTGTTAAATATAAGCAATTGGACACGACAAATTTTAACTTTTTTCATTAAATATTGAATTCACACAAATATTTATGAAATACACAAAAATATAATGAAATAAGGATATAACCACCACAAATGAACTAACAACTTAAGGAGCAGTACCGCTACATTTCAATTATAATCCTCTCTTTGTGCCTCTTGATTCTGTAATAGTTTAGTCTCTTGCCCTTAAGAATAATTCTGCTGATTTTTATCATTCTTGTTTTTCTTTAGTTTTACTATATTTTTGTATGACTGAGTAATGTATCAGTAATTTTTACATGATTTTAAACTTCATATAAATGGAATCATGTATTCTTCTGTGCCTTTCTCCTTTTAATTATAGGCTCCTGAAATCCCTGTTATGAAGTGCAGAAACATCTTTTGTATGGCATTCCATTGAATATACCTCAATATATTAACCCATTCTCTTTTTGATAGAGATATAAGTTGTATCCAATTCTTTTCTTTTACAAGAATGATATTACACCGTGCTTCCACAACAAACTTTGGTAAATTCTTAAAGAGATGGGAATACCAGACCACCTGAGAAACCTACATGCAGGTCAAGAAGCAACAGTTAGAACTGGTCATGGAACAATGGACTGGTTTCAAATTGGGAAAGGAGTATGTCAAGGCTGTACATTGTCACCCTGCTTACTTAACTTATATGCAGAGTATATCATGTGAAATGCTAGGCTGGATGAGTCACAAGCTGGAAGCAAGTCTGCTGGGAGAAATATCAATAACCTCAGATATGCAGATGACACCACTCTAATGGTAGAAATTGAAGAGGAACTAAAGAGCCTCTCAATGAATGTAAAAGAGAATGAAAAAGCTGGCTTAAAACTCAATGTTCAAAAAACTAAGATTATGGAATCTGGTCCCATCACTTCACGGCCAGTGGATCAGGAAAAAATGGAAACAGTGGCAGACTTTATTTTCTTGGTCTCCAAAATCACTGCAGATGGTGACTGCAGTCATGAAATTAAAAGACGCCTGCTCCTTGGAAGAAAAGTTATGACCAACCTAGACAGCATATTAAAAAGCAGAGACCTTACTTTGCCAACAAAGGTCCGTCTAGTCAAGGCAATGGTTTTTCCAGTGGTCATGTATGGATGTGAGAGTTGGACCATAAAGAAGGCTGAACACTGAAGAATTGATGCTTTCAAACTGTGGTGCTGGAAAAGACCCTTGAGAGTCCCTTGCACAGCAAGGAGATCAAACCAGTCAATTCTAAAAAAGTCATCCCTGAATATTCATTGGAAGGACTGATGCTGAAGCTGAAGCTCCAATTCTTTGGACACGTGATGCAAAAGACTCACTGGAAGAGCTGACTCACTGGAAAAGACCCTGAGCTGGGAAAGACTGAAGGCAGGAGAAGGGAACGACAGAGGATGAGATGGTTGGATGGTATCATGGATTCAATGGACATGAGTTTGAGCAATCTCAGGGAGACAGTGAAGGACAAGGAGGCCTGGTGTGCTACAGTTCATGGGGTCACAAAAGTCAAACATGACTGAGTGACTGAACAACAACAGCAACATCTCATGAATTTAGAATTTTACTAAGGTGTTTTTTTAAGAAATATAATTGTTGGGTCAACTTCACTAGATAATACCGAATCATTTTTCAAAGTGAATTGGCCAATTTATATTTATACAGAGAAGAGTTCCTTTTAGTTCATATTCCCACCAAAACTTAAAATATCCAATTTAAATCAATTTAATAGATGGAAAATAGTATTTCATTTTGGTTTTTAATTTTTACATTTTGATTCCTAATATGTTTCAGCATCTTTTCATGTGCTCATTGGCCACTCAGATTTCTCTTTTCCTACAGTATGACTATTTAAGTCAATGGTCTATATGTAGACTTCTCTCGTTGGCTCACAGAGGACTTTTTATATAGGTTTCTTTCAGTTTTTTATTTTTTCAAATATTTTCTTCAAGCTTCTGGTATGTCTGTTTTCACAGAAGTAATCTTTTGATAAGTAGAAGTTCTTAATCTTAATGCACTCAATTTTCTCAATTGTTTCCTTTATGGATTTGTTAAGTGTCTCATGTAAGGAACCATTTCTTACACTGAAGTCATAAAGATATTCTTCTATACTGAATCCTAAATTTTACAGCTTTTCTTTTCACATTTGAGTAATAATTCATCTGGAATGAACTTTGAGCTCAGGTTAAGATGAGGATTGCAATTTTACCATTTACCCTTCATTGAAAAGCCTAATATTTCTCAACTCATTAGAATGTTATCTGTGTCACAAACAAATTTTCTATGTGGGAGGGTCTGTTTCTCAGCTAACTGACCGACTTATCCATTCTTTTGTCCTAGGTTCTAACTTGCTACAGTTTAATAATAAATATCTCTTAATATAATATAATAAATATCTCTTAATAATAAATACCATGTGAAATATCATGGTTATTTCTGATGCATTATTCTTTCATATATATATTTGAGCATCAGGTTATCAAATTCCATCTAAAAATTCCTTAGAATCATTTTTATTTCAATCATATTGAATATATAAATTAACTTATAGAAAATTGACTGAATTAAGCTATTGAGTCTCCTAATCCACGAACAAGAGTTTTTTTTTTTTTGTCTTTCTATACAAGCTTTCTTTAATAAAGTTCAATAGAATGTATTTTTCTCCATGAAGGTCATACTTATCTTTTGTTAGGCATGTTCTTGCCTTTAACAAGGTAAATAGCTTATAAATTATTTTCTTTATATAGATACACTGAAATAGATGTTATATTTTATATTAATTCTGTATCCAGCAAATTCACTGAAATCATATATTATTTCTATCTGTAATGTATTCTCTGTATATATATTTGAGATTTTCCAGACAGACAATCACTTGGTAATAATAACTCTTATGATAACTCTTGGTAATGATAACTCTTATTTCTTTCTTTCTAATTTCTTTCTTTAATTATTTCTTTATGCCTTTCAGTACAATGTCAGATGCAATAGTGACTGATTTTCCAGTGTTAAACCATACTTGCATTATTGGCTAAACTCAACTTGGCCATGATATCTTTTTTATGTTATTGAATATGGTTTGCTACTATTTTGTTTAGGATTTTTTGTATTATTTTGAGTAGGGAAGAACTTCTTATTCTTTTGAATAGGAATAACTTACAAATCTTTTTCATCATTATTTGGTGTTGGTACCAAGGCCATATACCTCATTATATACATTTCACACTCTAAAGGTTTGACTATATTCCTGGTATCAGGAATGATTTCTATGATTGAAGGATATTTCTTAGTTCATACAATGGGCAGGAGAAGATCTATGCAGTATAGATCTTGGTATCACTTAGGCCATTTCGACTATTCTGTGCCTACTACATGTTTATTCAGTTATGACTAAAAGCAGTTATGTCAGTATGAGTTACCAGGCTGCTATTTCCAAGGTCCCAAAGGTTTTCAAGGAATGAAATATGCATTAATATTTTTTTTTCTTGGCTTTACATGCAGAAGATTTTGGTGCAATGTGATAAAGATAAGGTCTTCTTGTAAATTCATAGTCTCTCAAAACAATTAAAATGTGATAGAAAAAGCCCACAGAAAGGTGCTAACCCTCAAAGTGCCAAAGACAAGTACAGCTTATTCCTTTAAGTCCTTTCCCTAACTTCAGTCTCCAATCTATTCCTAGATTCTTTTATCCCTGTATTCTATGCCATTTTTCCTTCACTATTTCAGATTATGCTCCTAACTAAACGTCATTCTTCTCATTTAACTCTTGTCTCCACTCTTTATCTTAATATCATTTGAGTGATTCAATTTGATTCAATGTCTTGGCTTCCTCTAACTGCCCAGTGTTGCGCTCATCCCTCCAAGTATTACAAGTCAAGCAGCTATTTGAAAGCTGCCATTGAAGAGATTACAAACGAGTGGTAGATAAAAAGTGGCAGAGAAAGCTACACAAGGTGCTGCTGACCGAATAAAAACCGGCCCTCAGCCCAGCTGAGAGAGCCCAGGAAAGTTTTTGGAGGAATGGATGAAACCTAAACAGAGTCCTGAAAGGTGAACAGGATTAACAAGAGCAACAAAGAGTGTAGCGAATGGCATTCAAGGTAGAGAAAACAGGAGACGCAAAAGCATGGGGAACCACAGGATCCCTATGGCCCACTGGAAAGTTAGTTTCCCAGGATAATAAGGCCCAACTCTCACTGTGCATTTTAGCATTTTAGAACTTTTTGGTAAAAAATTAAATTCAACTCATAAATGTTTTTAAAGTTGGAAAAATGCTGTCATTTGTGTTTGTTTTTATGGCATTTGTGTAACATTGCTAACTCTGCAATTCATCACTGAATTGTTCTAGAATGGTTTCTAGAAAGTATAGAGTCTGTAATCTGAGATAAATTTAATTTAAATTTAATTTAAATTTTACCTGATATTTTGTATCTGGCTCATGAATTCATATCACAATGTGGTAGTTGGAAAGAAAATAAGAAAACATATTCCAATCACTTGAATTATAATAAACAAAAATAAACCCCAAAGATGAGATACAAAAAGATGGCATTATTTAGACAAAGTTTTCTGTTCTAACTTCTAATTTCCCTTCACATGCTACATCTTCCTGTCTCTGCTCAATGTTATAAATAATAATGTTTCTACATACAAATAATATTACTAGAGAGGACCTTTTAAGTAGAGCAGTATGCCGCCTCTTGAGTATAGTGTGTTTGAGTGTGTGTGTGCTTGTGTGCACATGTGTGCATTGCTTAGGTAAGACCAAAAATGAACACAATCTTTAACAATGTCTTCCAAGTACCTTATGATTCTGGATTTCAATGACAATAACCACCAGTAGGGATCTGGGATCATAAGCCAAAGGGTATGATTAAATATAATAATTTTAAAAGTCCAGTCAAATTGGAGTCTGCATACAAGTTGAAAGGTTTTGTGTTTCTTCTATTTTTCTGGCTCCTCTAATCACCATAAAGCAATCTCCCTTTTATTTATTTATTTTGTCTTTTGTGTGTGTGTGTGTTCCCCATCCTGAATGCTCCTCCCACCTCCCTCCCCATCCCATCCCTCTGGGTCATCCCAGTGCACCGGCCCTGAGCACCCTGTATCATGCATCGAACCTGGACTGGTGATTCATTTCACATGTGATAATGTACATGTTTCAATGTCATTCTCCAAATCATCCCACCCTCGCCCTCTCCCACAGAGTCCAAAAGACTGTTCTATACATCTGGGTCTCTTTTGCCGTCTGACATATAGGGTTATCGTTACCATCTTTTTAAATTCCATATATATGCGTTAGTATACTGTATTGGTATTTTTCTTTCTGGCTTACTTCACTCTGTATAATAGGCTCCCGTTTCATCCACCTCATTAGAACTAATTCAATTTTCAATACACCTGACTTTCCATTTCTAAGTTATTCTATCACTGTTACTAGCAGCTAAAGATAGTGAGAATTATTTTATTATTTAAAGTATAAAATATTTTTATACATTTTAGTATGCCTACAATATGTCATGTAAATAAGTACTACTATAATTGAAAGATATATGCATTTAGTTCTTTTAAAAATTAAGACCTTTATCAAATGATCCTTTTATAAAAATAATCACTGAATTTAAAGACAATATATTTAAATTGCTGTGTATATTGTAGTTTATAAATACCATACAGCTCTATTGTTAGTTATCTTTTTCTTCTCCTTAATATGAATTACAAAATATTTAAAATGTTAGGTGTTAAAAACATCCATGGTGAAATATTAGGAAGTGAGTCCAAACTGCAGACCCTGTGACTACATTGTGTGCTATGTTTCAGAATTAAATACTAGTTTTTGAGTGATTATTTTCAAATTGTTATTCAACATACAAAACACTTGGTTCTAGAGAAGTTCTTCTGAGCACAGAGCTAGTTAATAAGACACATAGAATTTTTAATTTCACACATGAAGCAGGAAGGTAAAGATAAGCATTATTTTCCACCAAAAAACAAACCTTTACGAAATAGTTGTTATTGTTATTGCAGTTGCCAGACACTCCTTGCAATTCAGCCACAGTGTTCTAAAATGGTTGACAACAAAAATTAAAACACGCGTTTCCCTCCACTAGAGACAGCAGCGTAATACAAAGGAAGGAAGACCACTGAAGTTCCAGTGCTTAGTGTAACATAAACTTTCAAACTAAGGGAATACCCCCAAACTCTTAGTTTTTCAACCATGTAACCAGTTATAAAGCCAGTTCATATTATTGAAAGGCCATCCACAGTAACTGCAATCTCTTGTTTGTACAACACAACCTGCTTCCAAACAGGAACAGCAAATAGAGTAAGTCAAATGTAATGTTATCCCTTTAATGCTTTTTCACATAAAAATTACATTTTTGTAAACCTTTAACTCTTATGCAAACCATAACTTGCATTATATTTCTGTTTCTAATTATTACATATTAACACAAGCAATAAAAATGCTTATCCATGTAGGCAGCTGCTCTAAATTGTATTCAATACTTTAAAAGATTCTAAAAAAATAAACTAATGCTGTCATGATGTAGTTGTAACAATAATTTCTAGTAATAAAAACAAATTATGAAAGAAAGATTAAATTATATTTTAAGAGAAGGAGCCTCGGTTTCTGGAGTGATAATTAATCTTGTTACAAACTACCACACAAAAAGGCTTTGAAATGTCATCTATAATCTAAGACTTCAAAGTCTAATAAATATTATATCTTAATATTGAAAGAAGCAAAAGCAAAATAATCATATAATTTTAAAAGTGTACGTAAAATAACTCATTTTAATGTGAACAACCATTACATACGTCCTAATTTTAAAAAGTGGTACAGTACTGGTTCACACTTCATTTCCAACCTAAGCCCACAGGGTTTCGCATTACATTTTGCTCTTTTTGATAGAAACGAATTCCCAAAATACAAATACGTGACTCATGTGACACAAAACATATGCCAGAATTACATCATCGTGCCTTAAAAGGTAAACACTGATAGCTGTGGCATATGAATGGAAATTAAATTTGTTACTGAAAATAAAATCTAGTTGAAAAATTTACTATAACCTTAGGATTTCATGGGATAGTGCTGACTGTCTGAGGGGTTTACTGAAATCCTCCATGCTTACCTTTCAGATTGGGTTTTTTTTTGGGGGGCGGGGGGAGAAGAAAGAAAGAAAAATAAATGAACGATAATTTTATAAATCCAGAAGTACAATGCCTTATCACAGATACACTCAGATCTACATTTAAAATTTTTCAGTAGTTCAGATTTACATCTCCCTCTTCTTTAAAGTATCCTTTCTTTTAATTTTCAGCTGTTAGGCAGAGCCATTTTAACTTAAAAAAAAATCAGAATGTTTAACAGAGAATGAACAGAAACAGGAATCCAATTCAAATTGAGTTGGGCATTTGCTTATTTTAAATTCTTCCAGTTTAAATATTTGAAGGAAAAAAACAGAAAATTCAGAAATTTAAATGAAGTTTTGGGATTATCTGTATATTTTAAATTCTACTGGAGTATGACTTATAATTTATTAAACTATTAAAACAGATACATATAATCACACACAATACATGGTAAAACATTCTTAATCCTCAATAAGGTTCTGATAAGATGCCCACTGTTCTTTTACATTTTCAGGATATATTTCCTCACAGTGCAATGTTTTCCTTATAGGCAATTCAAGCAACCAACTCCCCTCTGTCAATGTGACAGGTTCCAAGTTAGAATCAACCCTGGGTTATGTGACCAAAACCAGAGTTATCTTTTCTTCAGCAGACAATCGGAGAAGGAAATGGCACCCCATTCCAGTACCCTTGCCTGGAAAATCCCATGGACGGAGGAGCCTGGTGGGCTGCAGTCCATGGGGTCGCACAGAGTCGGACACGACTGAAGCAACTTAGCAGCAGCAGCAGTAGACAATGCTGATCTAAGTGCTGGCTCTGGAAATTAACTGGATGAACCTGGTCGTTCTGCATTTAATTTGAGGTTTTCCTGGCTGGCCTAGGGAATGTCATGGGGGATATTATCAAATAAAAATGATTCTAACTTTGAAATCACAAGATAATTCTATAAATGGTAAGAAAAATGAGAAACCAAGTGATTGATTACGCAACTCAGGGTTAACAAGGCTATGTAAATCAATAAATTATTCAACTACATATGAAATTAATAAATTATTCAAGGACCATCCAAATCGCCCATTGGATAACCAATATTGGTTATTTTCATTATGTATTTTACTTTTCATTAACACAGAGAGAGAATAAATAAAAAATAAGGACATAACACTCAAATCAATCAATTTAAAAACACTTGGAAACATTAATAAAAATAAGTCTAAATCAAGTAAATAAATTGACATGTTTACACAACAGTGGGTTTTCACTATTTGCAGACCTTTCATCTCTCCAACACACAGACAATTATGTGTGTTGGTTGGTTTTAGCTGGGCATGCTTTGGTGAGGCAGGCACAAGAAAGGGAGAGGGATACGTCCAAAAGGAACATGAGAGAGAAACAAACAATGAGAAAGAGCTCCTTGACCTTTTCAATAAAGTGAAGGTTACTTGGTGTAGCAAACACCTGCTTTCTATTTCAACAACTTGCAGGCAGAAGAAAAAGCTTAACCTAAAACTAAACTCCGATTTTTTTTAGAATAGTTGTATACTCAGCTATTCTTCCCTTTAAGCCCTAGCTTCACAGGCTACTTCTGGATTAAGTATTTACCTATAGTAAAATAACTCTTCAATCTCCCTATTAATAGGAATTTATAGAACAAAGAATTCCAGAACCTAGGTGTTACAAGAAACTTCATTACCCAAAACGGGAATCCTTCCAGCATCTCTTGTGTCCCAGTTACTCTGTGTGTGCCTAGATACAGACAGACACATCTGTCTACTCCATTCAAAATCAGCAGTGTGTTGCAAAGAGTCCAGGCTTCGGAGCCAGAAGGACTCTTTTCCCATTCTAAATCTGGCAGCCACTAGCTATACCACTAGAAAAAGCCTCAATTATTACATCTTTAGGAAAAGGGGGTGGGGGAAGATTCTCTTCTGCTTGTTATAAAGATTATCTGAAATCATGTAGGAAAGGCACCCGGCAGAATGCCTGGCACTGAATATTTATTTACCCTCCTTGCCCCTGAGAATATCTGCTCAGGTGACAATCCACTCTGCTTTCCTTTTAAGAACAGGCATGCTGCTGCTGCTAAATCGCTTCAGTCATTTCCAACTCTGTGTGACCCTATGGACGGTAGCCCACCAGGCTCCTCTGTTCATGGGATTCTCTAGGCAGGAAAACTGGAGTGGGTTGCCATACCCTCCTTCAGGAGATCTTCCCAACCCAGGGATCAAACTCTGGTCTCCTGTATTGCAGGCAGATTCTTTACCGCTGAGCCACCAGGGAAGTCCCCTCGAACAGGCATACAAACAAATAAACAAAATCCATATGGTATATTTCTAAGTATAAACACTGAATGACAAATATTCCTTATGCATTTATTCAAATTATTAGAGAAAATCTTACACTAAAAAAAAACACACAAAACTTTAGGTTGAAAGCTTTGGCAGATGAATGTGATCTATTCCTCAAAATAACTGGAGAAAATATGTAGTATGTGATCTAAAATGTTCAGTTGGGAAGCCTTAATTAAAGAAATATCTGATTTTTCCCTCTTTCCTTGTTAGACCTGATGCTTTATTCCTCATGCTTTATGGAATATAAGGAACTGGCCCTGTACTTTTAAGCAAAGACACTGAGATTCAGCGACTGGAAAATTTGGCCTCCTCACCTTCCACCACTTGATGTCACCCGTACTCCCCTGAACTTCAGTCCAAATTTTTTCTAACAGAGTGAGCAGGTAACAGCCAAATCTGCAATGATCCTAATTCAGGCTTGCAGCCAAAGCAAATCAGCGTCTCTGATAAAACACAAGATACTTGTGCAGAGAACTGAAAAATTGGGAAGATGAAAGTTCAAACATTTGAGGAAATCACTGTTTTTGTTTCAAAAAAATACTTGCCATTTAAAATGAATTCTGAAAGTGAAAAACTAAATCAATTAAATAGAATTTTAAGAAACTAATTCACTCACATGAAGAATAGTCTGATGTTTATTCTTAGATCAATAGTTGACTGAAGCACCACTGAAAAAATTTTCTACTATAATAAAGAGAGCATACATCCTCATTATACTACAAGCAAATGAAAAATGAATATACATTTGGGTTAAAACATTCCACACTAAAAATACATGAAAAATATTTGAATGTCTCTTTATTAATCTTTACTAGGTCCTTGATAGAAACCAAAAAAGTTCTGGAAAAATAATATATCAGATGAGTAGAGGTTGAACATATGAAGTTGCACTGTCCTTCTACCAGCTGGTATAACAAAGAATATCTATTTTACCTGAATATTCACTATGTTTATGGAGCATGAAACACTGCAGCTACATTGTTGATTGATCCTTTGACATGTCAATGTGAAACATATGCATGTTTAACATGTTTATAAAAAAGTATGTTGTCCCATTATATCAATGTACATTTGGCACTCACATTAGAAATAGACCAGCATCTGTATTATATTACGACACACAAGGGTTCCGGAGAGTCGTTTTCACTTGGGGGTTAGCTTCTATTCATTTGCTTGATCTTTTACAGAGAGCAGGATGCAAAATTACTCCAATATGGATCTACTCTATGGAATATGTGCTGGTGGAAAAGCTTTGTTCTGCATTATGTGAGCACAAATCATAGTGAGCAGATCCAAAGAACTTTCTCTTCCTGGGGGGAAAAAATTCTAAAAAACTCACCAATTTTCAGTACTTTTTCTGTGTATGTTTGTATATGTATGTATGTCTTTTCATTCAAAATGATTACTGATTTTTTGAAAAAGTGTTCCCTGTTACATACTTACTGTAGAAAATTTGGAAAAAAATTGAAAAATACAAAGCAGAGAGAGAAAAATCCAAGATAGCTAGTATTTATATTTTGGTATATTTACTCTTTTTTTGTTTCAATGAATGTATCTTAATAATGGTAAAAGAGGGCTTATTTGATCCAGAAGACTTCATACTTTAAATATGATACCATTAATTGATTGATAAGCTAATCACAAACACAAGCAATATTTCCTTTCTGTGAGGATGAGGTTGACACATTCTCCTTGAAAAACTGCAAAGATCTGTCTTACTGTTATATGGTGAAGAGAGTTTTATCGAGTAGGGATGTAGTAAGAAGAAATGAAGGAAGAAGAATGTTTGCAAGCGCAACTCACCTCATCGTCGTCAGCATCGTACTGGGCATAGTGCTGTTCAAGCAGCTCTCTCTGGCGCCTTTCTTGTTCCAGCGTCTGGCTTATCAACTGGGCAACCTCACTCACTTGTCCAGGTTTTTCTCGCCCAATAACAAATCTACATGAAAGTTAAAGAGAACTGGTATAGTCAGGCTCTCCAGCAAAAAAGGAATGCTAAGCAAAGTAAATAAGCTTCACATTTCATCAGAGTATATCAAGCCTCAAAAAAATAATATTACCTGTTTTTTTAAAGGTATGCTTGGGTAGAAGGAAAGGTTAGCTGAGCAATTAAAGTGATTTTTGCAGCCACAGACCAAAGGAAAAGAGGAAAAGTAAAGAAGCACAAAAATTATTACTTTAGGAGAAGACAAAACAGATGTAATCCATCCTCCAGTACTTTACACATTTTTGATGCCCTACAAAATGAAAGCAAGGTCGTAATTTTCTGTAACACTGAACTTTAGAATCATTTCCACAGTTACATTCTCTTTATTTATTTTTTATTCAATTAAATTTTATTAAAAATTAACTCTATTCAATTCCTTTTTGCTATGTTCTTTGTCTTCCAAACTTTTAAAATCACAATATAATTTTCGTCCTTTTCCTTTCTAAAGTTTTTCTCTAATACATCTCTCCTAATTTTAATGAATTAATCACTTTCACAAAAGACTTTTTTTATTTCACAAAAGACTTTAAATAAATGTTTTTACCTTTCTCTTCAAGTAAAGTTATATGGTTTTTTTTGGTCACCCCTCATCCAAACATGTCCAAATACGTGAGTTATTTACTGGAAAATATTTCCCACTTTGCAATTAATCACTGTTTGCAGAGAGGAAAAATTAAAAGTCATAATTGTTTCATATATAGGATTTTCTTCTTGTCCAAGACTATTCTAGCATCTGCCAATTTAAATCTTTTTTTTTTTAATTTTATTTTATGATACAATAGACCAGTTAGACCTAATTGATATCTATAGGACATTTCATCCCAAAACAATGAATTTCACCTTTTTCTCAAGCGCACATGGAACCTTCTCCAGGATAGATCACATCCTGGGCCATAAAGCTAGCCTTGGTAAATTCAAAAAAATAGAAATCATCCCAAGCATTTTTTCTGACCACAATGCAGTAAGATTAGATCCT
>NW_011494706.1:4530283-4533821 GCF_000754665.1 Bison bison bison
AGCAATCAGAGCAGAAAAAGAAATAAAAGGAATCCAAATTGGAAAAGAAGAAGTAAAACTCTCACTATTTGCAGATGACATGATCCTCTACATAGAAAACCCTAAAGACTCCACCAGAAAATTACTAGAGCTAATCAATGACTATGGTAAAGTTGCAGGATATAAAATCAACACACAGAAATCCCTTACATTCTCTTTAAAACGCAAAAGCTACTTGAAAAACATTTTGAGGTATGGCATACTCTATGTGAGTAAATAAGAAGGAGGCATTGACTTTTTGCTAAGTCACTATGACTCTGAAGGTAAAAAAAAAGAGAAAAAAATGTAGGTTTTTTTTTTTTTTTTTGGTCTGTGATTTTAAAATGAAAAACTAAAACAAAGGAGAAGTAAATCAGTTCACTAAGATTGGAGCAAGATGCTATGAGGAAGGATGTGGTCTCAAGACATACTCAAGGAGAAATCCTGTCAATGTAATTCCTGTAAGAAAAAATATATAAAGAGAAAGTCACAGAAGACATTTACTTATTGCCATCTAGTCATTTAGATACATCCTCATTGATACTATGTTTCTTATTCAACAAATTAATATTCACTTTTTAAAATCTTTTCACACTAATATATGGCTCTATCTTTCTAAAAATACAAATAATATGCCTCCATAATATAGTTTCCATATATTTTTTAACTTCATTATTTTGGTTAGTAACTCTGTTTAATTTTGCTTATAAACTGAACTGATGTTTTCTTTCCTCTGATTGGGCTTCTCAGGTGGCTCAGTGATAAAGAATCTGCCTGCAATGCAGGAGACACAAGAGATGTAGGTTCAATCCTTGGATTCAGAAGATCCTATGTAGAAGGAAGTGGCAACACACTCCAGTATTATTGCCTAGAAAATTCCATGGACAGAGGAGCCTGGCGGGCTATAGTCCATGGGGTTTCACAGAGTTGGACATGATTGAGCAACTAACAGTTCTGATTATAATACTTTGCTATTTTCAATTACAATTTTAAAAGAAGTACTCTACCATTCTCTGTACAAATACACTAAATGTCAAAATTTTTATACTTGGATGTTAGTAATTTTTAGAGTTATTTTTATGTGTTTCAAATAAGTGTGAAAGTATGCCTCAGCGTTCATTTATCACCCAAGTTATTTTTCTTTGGGAAATTAATCATTGAGTTATAATCATTTTCTATATATTCTGGATACATATATGTTAGGTAGTTAGAATAGGAAAAAGGAGTCAAAAATAGTGATGGCAAAAAAACAAAGAAAGGAAAACGCCCGGAAAAATAGAACAAAGGAAGGACCAAGAACCTGAGTGAGAACCTCAGATGAAGCAAACAGCCCTCCTGGCTAGCCCAGTTTACATCGGACAGGCTCAGGGGGATGAGGAAAACATACAAAAAGGGGAGCCAAAATTAAGCCGCTGGCTTCTCTTCTCTTCACTTCTTTTGGGCTGGCCTGCCCTCACACCTCGAGGATGTATTTTCCTTTGCTTGCCGAATAAAACTGAGCTGTATAACACTACTCCATTGCTTCAAATTTTTGCTGCAGTGAGACAGAACCAAGGAAATTACACACTCCCCTGACATATATATGTATTATAGATACAGATATACACACACAAATCATGTATGTGATTTATTATATTCTCTCAGTCTGTGGGTTGCCTTTTAATTTTCCTAAGTTTTTCAAGGAAGTCCAAATTATTCTTTTTTAAAAGATTGTGATTTGTGCTTCCTACCTAAGAAATCTGCCTGATTTAATATTACAAAGATTTTCTCCAGTTAGGTTGGTGCAAATGTAATTTCTGTTTGAGGTGGTGAATTTTGGATCATTATAACTAGGCTCAAACACATTTTTATTAATCAAATAGGAATGATTACAATCAACACAATTTTTCCAGTGAGAAATAAGTTTATCACTGTGGCATAAAAATCTGTAGCTGGGGATTCAAAGAACTCTTGGAATGCATTTTCTGGATCCTGCTAATTGTGGAAGCATTTTCTCTGGAAAAATTGTCAAGATGCTTGAAGAAATGGTAGTTGGTTGGTGAGAGGTGAATATGCTGGAGGAGGCAAAACTTCATAGTTCAATTTGTTCAAGTTTTTAACGTGTGGTTGGACATTGTCATTGGGAAGAACTGGGCTCGTTCTGTTGAACAATGCCAGCTGCAGGGGCTGCAGTTTTCAGTGCATCTTATCAATTTGCTGAGCATAATTCTCAGATGTAATAGTTTCACAGGGATTCAGAAAGTTGTAGTGGATCAGACCAGCAAGAGACCACCAAACAGTAACCATAATCTTTTTTGGTGCAAGTTGGCTTTGGGAAGTGCTTTGGGCTTCTCAGTCCAACCATTGAGGTGGTCATCACCAGTTGTTGTATACAATCCACTTTTTGTTGCATTTTGCAATCTGATTGAGAAATGGTTCATTGTTGTTGCATAGAATAAGAGAAGAAGGCACTTCAAACTGACAATTTTTTTTGATTTCTGGTCAGCTAATCCACTTTTTGAGCTTTTGCACCTTTCCAATTTGCTTCAAATGCTGAATGACTGTAAAATGGTCAACGCTGAGTTCTTAGGCAACTTCTCAAATAGCTGTAAGAGGATCAGCTTTGATGATGACTCTCAATTTTCACTGTCAACTTCCGATGGCCAGCAATTATGCTCATCTTCAAGTCTCTTGTCTCCTTTGCAAGACTTCTTGAACCACCACTGCATTGTATTGTACGTTAGAAGTTCCTGAGCCAAATGCACTGTTGATGTTGCAAGTTGTCTCTGATGTTTCACGACCCATTTTGAACTCAAATAAGAAAATTGCTCAAATCTGCTTTTTGTCTAACATCATTTCCATAGTCTAAAATAAACAGAAAATAAACAGCAAGTAAAGGCTCTTAAGAGTCCCTTAGACAGCAGGGAGATCAAACCAGTCAATCATAATGGAAATCAACCCTGAAGGACTGAAGCTGAAGCTCCAATACTTCGGCCATCTGACGCAGAGCTGACTCATTGGAAAAGACCCTGATGCTGGGAAAGACTGAAGGCAGGAGGAGAAGGTGACGACAGAGGGTGAGATGGCTGAATGGTATCACTGACTCAATGGACCTAAGTTTAAGCAAGCTCTGGGAGATGGTGAAGGACAGGGAAGCCAGGTGTGCAGCAGTCCATGGGGTCACAAAGAGTTGGACATAACTTAGCAACTGAAGAACAACAATAAGTCACTAGCAAAAAAACATAAAGCAAGAAATGTGCATTAAAATGATATATAACATAACCACATTTATTTATAATATATTCCAATATCAAATGGCAAATTTCAATAGTACAAAAACCACAATTACTTTTGTCCCAACCTAATATTTTCCTTCTTAAAGTGTTAATGTTCTGATTTTTTTTTTTTTTATCAGTATCTCTTTTGCTGTCTCGTACACAGGGTTATTGTTACCATCTTTCTAAATTCCATATATATGCGTTAGTATACTGTATTGGTGTTTTTCCTTCTGGCTTACTTCACTCTGTATAATCTGTCTCTT
>NW_011494706.1:4534473-4536820 GCF_000754665.1 Bison bison bison
TAATAGTTTCCTTTGATGTGCAGAAGCTTTTAAGGTTAATTAGGTCCCATTTGTTTATTTTTGCTTTTATTTCCAATATTCTGGGAGGTGGGTCATAGAGGATTCTGCTGTGATGTATGTCGGAGAGTGTTTTGCCTATGTTCTCCTCTAGGAGTTTTATAGTTTCTGGTCTTATGTTTAGATCTTTAATCCATTTTGAGTTTATTTTTGTGTATGGTGTTAGAAAGTGTTCTAGTTTCATTCTTTTACAAGTGGTTGACCAGATTTCCCAGCACCACTTGTTAAAGAGATTGTCTTTAATCCATTGTATATTCTTGCCTCCTTTGTCAAAGATAAGGTGTCCATATGTGCATGGATTTATCTCTGGGCTTTCTATTTTGTTCCATTGATCTATATTTCTGTCTTTGTGCCAGTACCATACTGTCTTGATGACTGTGGCTTTGTAGTAGAGCCTGAAGTCAGGTAGGTTGATTCCTCCAGTTCCATTCTTCTTTCTCAAGATCGCTTTGGCTATTCGAGGTTTTTTAATGTTTTAATGTTTTGATTTTATATCAGGTAGGTGAAATCTTTCAAATTTATTTTCATGCATGATGTTTGGTAAAGGGGGGTTCAATATTTTCCAAATGGGTAGCCAGCTGTTTCTATACCATGTTTTGAAAAGACTATTCATTACCACCACTGAATTACTCAGGCACATTTGCTGAAAATAAATTGACCATGCACTTGTGTGCTGATTTCTGAACTTTTCAATCTTTTGCATTGATGTATTTATCCCTGTGCCAATACCACACTGCCTTCATTGTAATATACTTAATCTTGAAACTAGTCCTGGAGTTATCCAATTATGTGTGCCCTTTTCAAAATTACTATTCTAAGTTATCTAAATAGCTACATAAATTTTAAAACTAGCTTATCAGTTTCATTTGAAAAGCACATTGATGTTTGATTTGGGATTGCTTTGAATCTATAGATCAATTTGTAGATCAATTCTACTAATAATATAGAATTGTCTGATCCATGAACATAGTAATTCTCTACATTTATTTTTAATTATTTCTATTGAAATAAAGTTGACAATACTATGTAACAACATTATGTTAGTTACAGGTGTATTACATAATGATTTGATACTTTCATACATTATGAAAGATCACCCTAAGTCTAGTAACTATCTGTCCCCACACAGATTTACTACACTATTACTGACCATATTCCTAATTCTGTATATTACACCTTGACTTCCTTAACATATAACTAGAGATTTGAATTTCTTTTTTTAAAAAATAGGTTTAATTTTCTTTTTTTCTAATTTATTTTTTATTGAAGGATAATTGTTTTATAGAATTTTGTCATTTTCTGTCAAACCTCAACATGAATCAGCCATAGGTATACATATAACCCCTCCTTTCTAAATCTCCCTCCCATCTCCCACCCCATCCCACTCCTCTATATTGATACAGAGCTGCTGTTTGAATTTCCTGAGCCATACAGCAAATTCTCGTTGGCTAACTATTTTACATATGGTAATGTAAGTTTCCATGGTACTTTTTCCATACATCTGACCCTCGCTTCCCATCATCCCATGTCCATAAACCTATTCTCTATGTCTGTTTCTCCACTGCTGTCCTGTAAATAAATTCTTCAGTACCATTTTTCTAGATTCCACATATATGTGTTAGAGTACGATATTTATCTTTCTCTTTCTGACTCACTTCAGTCTGTATAATAGGTTCTAGGTTGAGCCACCTCATTAGAACTGACTCAAATGCATTTCTTTTTATGGCTAAGTAATATTTCATTGTGTACATTTACCACTTCTTTATCCACTCATCTGTCGATGAACATCTAGGTTGCTTCCATGTTCTAGCTATTGTGAATAGTGCTACAATGAACAATGGGATACATGTGTCTTTTTCGATTTTAGTTTTCTCAGGTTATATGCCTAGGAGTGGCATTGCTGAGTCATACTGTGGTTTTATTCCTAGTTTTCAAAGGACTCTCCATACTGTCTTTCATAGAGGCTGTACAATTTACATTCTTACCAGCAGTGCAAGAGGGTTCCCTTTACTCCATATCCTCTCCAGCATTTATTGTTTGTAGACTTTTTGATGATGGCCATTCTGACCGGTTGGAGGTGATATCTCATTGTAGTTTTGATTTGCATTTCTCCAATAATGAGTGATGTTGAGCATCTTTTCATGCATTTGATAAGCATCTGTAGGTCTTCTTTGGACAAATGTCTGTTTAAGTCTTTTCCCCACTTTTTGACTGAGTTGTATGTATATTTTGGAAATTAATCCTTTGTCAGTTGTTTCATTTGCTATTATTTTCTCCCATTCTGAGGGTT
>NW_011494706.1:4536920-4537734 GCF_000754665.1 Bison bison bison
GTTAATTAGGTCCCATTTGTTTATTTTTGCTTTTATTTCCAATATTCTGGGAGGTGGGTCATAGAGGATTCTGCTGTGATGTATGTCGGAGAGTGTTTTGCCTATGTTCTCCTCTAGGAGTTTTATAGTTTCTGGTCTTGCATTTAGGTCTTTAATCCATTATGAGTTTATCTTTGTGTATGGTGTTAGGAAGTGTTCTAATTTCATTCTTTTACATGCAGCTGTCCAGTTTTCCCAGCACCATTTCTTGAAGAGGCAATCTTTGCCCCATTGTATAATTCTTGCCTCTTGTCAAAAATAAGGTACCCATAGGTTCATGGGTTTACTTCTGGGCTTTCCATCTTGTTCTGTTGGTCTATATTTCTGTTTTTTTGGCAGTACCATACTGTCTTGATGACTGTAGCTTTGTAGTATAATCTGAAGTCAGGAAGGTTGTTTCCTCCAGCTCCATTCTTCTTTCTCAGGACTGCTTTGGCTATTCGGTGTTTTTTGTGTTTCCATATGAATTGTGAAATTTTTTTGTTCCAGTTCTGTGAAAGCTGCCATTGCTAATTTGATAAGGATCTCACTGAATCTGTAGATTGTGTTTGGTAGTATTGTCATTTGCACAATATTGATTCTTCCTACCTAGGAACATGGGATATCTCTCCATCTGTTTCTGTTGTCTTTGATTTCTTTCATTAGTGTCTTATAGTTTTCTGTGTACAGTTCTTTTGTCTCCTGAGGTAAGTTTATTCCTAGATATTTCTTTTTCTTGGAATGGTGAATGGGATTGTTTCCTTAATTTCTCTTTCTGATTTTTCATTGTTAGTAT
>NW_011494706.1:4537834-4538142 GCF_000754665.1 Bison bison bison
AATAATGAGTGATGTTGAGCATCTTTTCATGCATTTGATAAGCATCTGTAGGTCTTCTTTGGACAAATGTCTGTTTAAGTCTTTTCCCCACTTTTTGACTGAGTTGTATGTATATTTTGGAAATTAATCCTTTGTCAGTTGTTTCATTTGCTATTATTTTCTCCCATTCTGAGGGTTGTCTTTTCACCTGGCATATAGTTTCCTTTGCTGTGCACAAGCTTTTAAGTTTAATCAAGTCCCACTTGTTTACTTTTGTTTTTATTTCCATTACTCTAGGAGGTGGGTCATAGAGGATCTTGCTTTGATTT
>NW_011494706.1:4539091-4540181 GCF_000754665.1 Bison bison bison
TTTTTCACTCTCCACTTTCACTTTCATCAAGAGGCTTTTTAGTTCCTCTTCACTTACTGCCATAAGGGTGGTGTCATCTGCATATCTGAGGTTATTGATATTTCTCCCGGCAATCTTGATTCCAGCTTGTGTTTCTTTCAGCCCAGTGTTTCTCATGATGTACTCTGCATTATAAGTTAAATAAGCAGGGTGACAATATACAGCCTTGACGTATTCCTTTTCCTATTTGGAACCAGTCTGTTGTTCCATATCCCGTTCTAACTGTTGCTTCCTGACCTGCATACAAATTTCTCAAGAGGCAGATCAGGTGGTCTGGTATTCCCAGCTCCTTCAGAATTTTCCACAGTCAAAGGCTTTGGCATAGTCAATAAAGCAGCAATAGATGTTTTTCTGGAACTCTCTTGCTTTTTCCATGATCCAGCTGATGTTGGCAATTTGATCTCTGGTTCCTCTGCCTTTTCTAAAACCAGCTTGAACATCAGGAAGTTCATGGTTCATGTATTGCTGAAGCCTTCTGGCTTGGAGAATTTTGAGCATTACTTTAGTAGCATGTGAGATGAGTGCAATTGTGCGGTAGTTTGAGCATTCTTTGGCATTGCCTTTCTTTGGGATTGGAATGAAAATTGACCTTTTCCAGTCCTGTGGCCACTGCTGAGTTTTCCAAATTTGCTGGCATATTGACTGTGGCACTTTCACATAATCATCTTTCAGGATTTGAAATAGCTCAACTGGAATTCCATCACCTCCACTAGCTTTGTTTGTAGTGATGCTTTCTAAGGCCCACTTGACTTCACATTCCAGGATGTCTGGCTCTAGGTCAGTGATCACACCATCGTGAGTATCTGGGACGTGAAGATCTTTTTTGTACAGTTCTTCTGTGTATTCTTGCCACCTCTTCTTGATATCGTCTGCTTCTGTTAGGTCCATACCATTTCTGTCCTTTATCAAGCCCATCTTTGCATGAAATGTTCCCTTGGTATCTCTAATTTTCTAGAAGAGATCTCTAGTCTTTCCCATTCTGTTGTTTTCCTCTATTTCTTTGCATTAATTGCTGAGGAAGGCTTTCTTATCTCTTCTTGCTATTCTTTGG
>NW_011494706.1:4540281-4553268 GCF_000754665.1 Bison bison bison
ATTCTTTGGAAGTCTGCATTCAGATGCTTGTATCTTTCCTTTTCTCCTTTGCTTTTCACTTCTCTTCTTTTCACAGCTATTTGTAAGGCCTCCCCAGACAGCCATTTTGCTTTTTTGCTTTTCTTTTCCATGGGGATGGTCTTGATCCCTGTCTCCTGTACAATGTACAATTTGTGTACATTGAAGAATCTTTGCATCCCTGGAACAAACCTAGCTTGCTCATGGTGTATGAGCTTTTTGATGTTTTGCTTAATTCCCTTTGCCGAAATTCTGTTGAGGATTTTTGCATCTATGTTCATCAGTGACATTGGCCTGTAGTTTTCTTGTGTGTTGTCTTTGTCTGGTTTTAGTATCAGGGTAACGGTGGCCTTTAGAACGAGTTTTGAAATGTTCCTTCCTCTGCAATTTTTTGAAAGAGTTTTAGAAGGATAGGCATTAGCTCTTCTCTAAACGTGTGATAGAATTGTCCTGTGAAGCCGTCTGGTCCCGGGCTTTTGTTTTTTGAGAGATGTTTGATCACAGCTTCAATTTCAGTGCTTCTAATTGGGTTGCTCATAATTTATATTTCTTCCTGGTTCAGTCTTGGAAGACTGAACTTTTCTAAGAATCTGTCCATTTCTTTCAGGTTACCCATTTTATTGCCATACAGTTGTTCATAATAGTCTCTTATAATTCTTTGTATTTCTGCATTGCTTGTTTTATCTTCTCCTTTTTCATTTCTAGTTGTTGATTTGATGCTTCTCTCTTTGTCGATAAGCCTGGCTAAAGGCTTGCCAGTTTTATCTTCTCAAAGAACCAGCTTTTAGTTTTATTACTCTTCACTATTGTTTCTTCCATTTCTTTTTCATTTATTCTGCTTGGATCTTTATGATTTCTTTCCTTCTACTAATTTTGGGGTGTTTTTTTTTTCTTCTTCCAGTTTAGGTGTAAAGTTAGGTTGTCTACCTGATGCTTTTCTTGTTTCTGGAGGCATGATTGTATGGACATAAACTTCCCTCTTAGGACTGCTTTTGCTGCATCCCATAGGTTTTGAGTTGTCATGTTTTCATTGTCATTTGTTTCTAGATATTTTATTTCCCTTTTGATTTCTTCAGTAATGTGTTGGTTATTTAGAAACGTGTTGTTTAATTTCCATGTGTTTGTGTTTCTTTCAGTTTTTTTCTTGTAATTGAAATCTAGTCTCATAGCATCGTGGTTGAGAGAAGATGCCTGATACGATTTCAATTTTCTTAAATTTACTGAGCTTTTATTTGCAACCCAAGATGACGTCTATCCTGGAGATTGTTCTATGTGCACTTGAGAAGAAGGTGTTTTCCTCTGCATTTGGATAGAATATCCTGAAGATATCAATGAGATCCATCTCATCTAATGTATCATTTAAGACTTGTGTTTCCTTATTAATTTTCTGTTGTGATGATCTGTCCATCGGTGTGAGTGGGGTGTTATAAGTCTCCTACTATTATTGTGTTACTGTTAATTTCTCCTTTTATGCCCTTTAGTGTTTGTCTTATGTATTGAGGTGCTCCTATGTTGGGTACATATAGATATTTACAATTGTTATGTCTTCCTCCTGGATTGATTCCTTGATCATTACGTAGTGTCCTTCCTTATCTCTTGTAATATTCTTTATTTTAAGGTCTATTTTGTCTGATATGAGGATTGCTAGTCCAGGTTTGCATTGCTTCCCATTTGCATGGAATATATTTTTCCATTCTCTCACTTTCAGTCTATATGTGCTGTGAGGTCTGCAGTGGGTTTCTTTTAGACAGTATATATATATATGGGTCTTACTTTTGTATCCATTCAGCCAGTCTGTATCTTTTAGTTGGAGCATTTAATCCATTTACATTTAAAGTGATTATTGAAAAATATGTTCCTACTGCCATTTTCTTAATCGTTTGGGTTTGATTTTGTATATCTTTTTTCTTCTCTTGTATTTCTTGGTTATATAAGTCCCTTTAACATTTGTTGTAAAGCTGGTTACATGGTACTGAATTTTCTTAACTTTTGCTTGTCTGAAAAGCTTTTGATTTCTCCATCAATTTTGAATGAGATCCTTGTGGGGTACAGTAGGTTTTTTCCTTTTCAATACTTTAAATATATCCTTCCAGTCCCTTCTGGCCTGCACAGTTTCTGCTGAAAGATCAGCTGTTAAGCATATGGGGTTTCCCTTGTATGTCACTTATTGCTTCTCCCTTGCTGCTTTTAATATTCTTGTGTTTAGTCTTTGTTAGTTTGATTAGCATGTGTCTTGGCTTGTTTCTCCTTGGTCTTATCCTGTATGGGACTCTTTGTGCCGCTTGAACTTGATTGACTATTTCCTTTTCCATGTTGGGGAAATTTTCAACTATAATCTCTTCAAAATTTTTCTCATACCCTTTCTTTTTCTCTTCTTCTTCTGGGACCCCTATAAGTCGAATGTGGCTGTGTTTGATATTGTCCCAGAGGTCTCTGAGATGATCCTCAGTTCTTTTCATTCTTTTTTACTTTATTCTGCTCTTCAGAATTTATTTCCACCATTTTATCTTCCAGCTCACTGATTCATTTTTCTGCTTCAGATATTCTGCTATTGATTCCTTCTACAGTATTTTTAATTTCAGTAATTCTGTTGTTCTTCTCTATATGTTTATTCTTTAATTCTTCTAGGTCTTTGTTA
This sequence comes from Bison bison bison, assembly GCF_000754665.1. Classification (NCBI taxonomy): domain Eukaryota; kingdom Metazoa; phylum Chordata; class Mammalia; order Artiodactyla; family Bovidae; genus Bison; species Bison bison. The sequence continues at coordinate 4,542,938 of NW_011494706.1, forward strand.
ATTGATTCTTGCATTTTCTCCATTTTGTTTTCAAGTTTTTTGATCATATTTACTATCATTATTCTGAATTTTTTTTCAGGTAGTTTGCCTATTTCCTCTTCATTTATTTGGACTTCTGTGTTTCTAATTTGTTCCCTCATTTGTGTAGTATTTTTCTGCCTTTTCATTATTTTTTTTTAACTTATTGTGTTTGAGATCTCCTTTTCCCAGGCTCCAAAGCTGAATTCTGTCTTCCTTTTGGTTTCTGCCTTCCTAAGGTTGGTCTAGTGGTTTGTATAAGCTTCCTACAGGGTGAGATTTGTGCTGAGTTTTTGTTTGTTTGTTTTTCTTCTGAGGGGCAAGGCTGAGTGAGGTGGGAATCCTGTCTGCTGAAGATTGGCTTTGTATTTTTGTTTTGTTTGTTGTTTAGATGAGGCATCCTGCACAGGGTGCTACTGGTGGTTGGGTGATGCCGGGTCTTGTATTCAAGTGGTTTCCTTTGTGTGAGTTCTCACTATTTGATACTCCCTAGTTTTAGTTCTCTGGTAGTCTTGATCTTGGAGTCAGTGCTCCCACTCCAAATGCTCAGGGCTTGATCTCTGGTCAGGAACGAGGATTCTATAAGTGGTTTGTTATGGCATTAAGTGAGATTAAATAAAATATCCAAAAATGAGAAACCAAAGGTGAAACCCAGACAAATGGCAGTTATAAAATCAGGCAAATAATAATTAAAATAATGAAATATACACCATATACACATTCCCCCATGAGCAAAGTCAAAACAGTCCAACAAAAATAAAGTACAGTAGATTGGCCTGGAGAACAAAGTAAATCAAAAATTATATTTACTAGTTAAGAACAAAACTAAGTAAAGTACAAACTGGAAAACAAAACTAATGCAAGGTGCCAAGTGGGGAATAAAGCAATGAAACAAAACTAACAAATATGTTGAGAGGAAAGGAAATAAAGAAAAGAAAGAAAGAATAGATATGCTAAGTTAAACAGAGGTAGATGAAGAAGATTTATATACATTAAAGATTAACTTCAAGGGGAAGAGAACAGTAGGAAAGGCAAACAAAAGAATAAATGTAGAAAAAATATAATAGGTTTTTTAAAAATTAAAATTATAAAAAAGAGAAAAGAAAAAAAAAAGGAAGAAGAAAGAAAAAAGGAAAACTCCATAGAACTGCAAAAGCCCAACACAGAGTCAGAGGTTTATAGCAGCAATAAAAAGTGTGACTGAATAGACACATATATGTATACACCCATAAGCAAAATCAAAACAGCTCAACAAAAATAAAGTACAATAGACTGACCTGGCAAACAAAGGAAACCAAAAATTGTATCTACCAGAACAAAACTAAAGCACAAACTGGAAAACAAAACTAAAGCAAGGTGCCAATTGGTGAATAAAGCAATGAAAATAAAACTAACAAAATGTTGAGAGGAAAGGAAAGAAAGAAAGAATGGATATGCAAAGTTAAATCGAGGTAGATGAAGATTTATATACATTAAAGATTAACTGCAAGGGGAAGAGAACAGTAGGAAAGGCAAACAGTGATAAATATAGAAAAAATGTAATAGGGTTTAAAAAATTAAAATTATAAAAAAGAGAAAAGAAAAAAAAAAGAAGAAAGAAAAAAGGGAAAAAGGAAAACTCCACAGAACTACAAAAGCCCAATGTAGTGGCAGAGCTTTGTAACAACAATAAAAAGTGTGACTGAATACACACGAAATTTGCATTTCTTAAAACCTTCAGCTATTTAGCTGTGTGTGTGTGTGTGTGTGCCACTTTGTCTTTATCCTTTCACCTCATGTTGGACACTTAGGTTGCTTCTATATCTAGAGTATTGTAAATAAAGGTCCAGTGAGCATTTGAGTGCATATATTTTTTTCAAATCATGGTTTTTATTTTCTTCAAATAAATACCCAGAAGTAAATTACTAAATCATATTGCAGTTGTATTTTTAATTTTCTGAGGAACTTCCATACTGTTTTCCATAATGTCTGCACCAATTTACAGTTCCACCAACAGTGCACAAGCATTCCCTTTTCTCGACATCCTCATTAACACTTATTCGTTGTCTATTTGATAACAGTTATTCTGATGCGTTATCTCATTGTAATTTTTACTTGCGTGTCTCTGATGATTAGTGATGTTGAGCATCTTTTCATGTGGCTGTTGGCCATATGTCTTCTTTGGAAAAGTGTCTATTTAGGCCCCCTGGCCATTTTTAAATTGGGTTCTTTGTTATTTTGATATTGAGTTATGTGAGTTCTTTGTATATTTTAGACTTTAATCTTTTATCTTTTGCAAATATCTTCTCCCATTCAGCTGGCTGCCTTTTCACTTTGCTGATAGCTTCCTTCACTATGCAGAAGTTTTTTAGTTTAATGTGGTCCCATTTGTTTATTTTTTTGTTTCCCTTGTCTAAGGAGACATATTTCCCCAAAATTATATTGTTAGGACTGATGTCAGAGAGCATACAGCCTATGTTTTTTTTCTAGGAGTTTTATGGCTTCGGGTCTTAAAGTCTTTAATCCATTTTGAGTTTATTTTTGTATATGGTATGAGAAAGTAGTCCAGTTTGGTTATTTCGCATGTCTAGTTATCACAACACCATTTACTGAAGAGGCTGTCTTTTCCCCATTTTATATGTTGCCTTCTTTGATTAATTGACTATGATTATTTGCTATAGTTGTGTGAAAAATGATTTTGGCATTTTGATACTGATTACACTCAATCTATAGATTGCCTAAGGAGTATTCTGACAATGTTAAGTCTTCCAGTCCATAAGCATGGTGTGTATTTCCTTTTGTTTATGTCATCTTCAGTTTCTTCCATCTGTGTCTTACAGTTTTCTGAGTACAAGTCTTGTATTGCTTTAGTTAGGTTTATTCCCAGGTGGTGGCTCAGATATAAAAGAATCTGCCTGCAATGCAGGAGACCCAGGTTCAATCTGGGTTAGGAAGATCCCCTGGAGCATTCCATGGACAAAGGAGCCTGGGAGGCTACAGTTCATGGGGCCGCAGAGAGTTGGGCATGACTGCGTGACTAACACTTCATTCACAGGTATTTTATTCTTTAGGATACAATTGTAAATTGAGTTGTTTTCTTAATTTCTCTTTCTGATGTTTTGTTGTCAGTGTATAGAATCATAGAAAACTTTTGGATATTAATTTTGAGGCCTGTCACTTTACTGAATTCATTCGTTAGTTCTAAGTTTTTTTGATGGCGACTTTAGGATTTTCTATATATAGTATCGGAGAAGGAAGTGGTAATCCACTCCAGGATTCTTGCCTGGAGCATTCCATGGACAGATGAGCCTGGCAGGCTACAGTCCACTGGGTCACAAAGAGTTGGACACAACTGAGCGAGTAACACCACTACTCTACTCCTCCTCCTCCTACTACATAGAATCAGGTCATCGCAAACAATGATAGTTTTAATTCTTCCTTTTCAATTTGGATTCCTTCTGTTTATTTTTCTTATTTGACTGCTGTGGCTAGGACTTACAATACTATATTAAATAAAGTGGCAGCAATTGGCATCCTTGTTTTGATCCAGATCCTAGTAGAAATGCTTTCAGCTTTTCACCATTGGGTATGACGTTGGCTGTGGGTCTGTCATATATGTCTCTTATTATGTTGGGGTAAGTTCCCTCTCTATTGTTTATCATAAATGCATGTTGAACTTTGATAAAAGTTTTTCTACATCTATTGAGATAATAAAATTTTTTTTCAATTTGATAATGTTATGACATTGATTTTTGTATACCAAACTATCCTTGTACCACTGGGATAAATTCCACCTGACCATGTTATTATATATTCTTTTTAATGTACTGTTGAATTCAGTTTGCTAATATTTTGTTGAAAATTGTTACATCTAGCTTTATCAATGACATTGACCTTGATTCTCTTTTTTGTGTAGTAATTCCATCTGGTTTTAGTATCAGGGTGATGCTGACCTCATAGAATGAGTTCAGAAGCACTCCTTTCCCTTCAGATTTTTGAAGTAGCTTCAGAAGGACAGATTTCAATCGTCCTTTAAATGTATGGTAGAACTCATTGATGAGGCCATTTAGTCCTGGACTTTTATTGGGGGGTGGGGGCGGATTTTTAAATCAGTGATTCAATGCCATTACTGGTAATCAGTTTGCTCATATTTCCTATTTCTTTCTCAATCAATCTTTGGAACTGTATATTTCTAGGAATTTATTCATTTCTTCTAGGTTGTCTTTTACAACCTAGAAGGTATGTAACAGTTCATAGTAATTTCTTATGTTTCTTTGCATTTCAATGGTGTCAGTTCTAACTTCTCTTTTACTACTGATTTTATTTGGGCCCATGATGAGTCTGGCTAAAGTTTACCAATTTTGTTTGTCTTTTCAAGAACCAGGTCTTAGTTTCATTGATCTTTTTCTTTCTTTTTTTTAAGTCTCTATTTCATTTACTTTTCCTCTGATTTTTATGATTTCTTTCCTTCTACTAATTTCAAGTTTTGCTTGTCCCTCATTTTCTAGCTCCTTTAGATATAAGGTTTGATTATTTATTTGAGATTTTTTTCTGTCTCCTGAAGTAATCTGGTACCACTGTAAACTTTCCTCTTAGAACTGCTTTTATTATGTTCCATAGATACCAATCATTGTGTTTCCATTTTACTTGTCTCCAACAGTGCTTCAGTTCCTTCTTTGATTCCTTCAGTAACCCGTTGGTTGTTTAGCAGCATATTGTTTAGCTTCCACGTTTGTGTTTTTTTCAGGTTTTTTCCTCCTTATAGTAATGGTCTCATTAGCACTGTTGCAGAATAAGATACTTGATGTGATTTCAATCTTCTTAAATTTCATGAGACTTATGAAATCCATGTGGTCTAATCTTTCATTTAGGAGCAGTGTTTCCGTATTGATTTTCTGTCTACAAGATCTTCCTGTTGATATAAGTGGCCTGTTAAAGTCCCCTACTATTATTGTATCACTCTCAATCTCTCCCTTTGTGTTTGTTAACATGCGCTGTATGCACTTAGGTGCTCCTATGTTGGGTATACACATATTTACAATTGTTAATTTTCTTGTTGAATTGATCCCTTCATCATTATGCGATGTCCTTCTTTATCTCTTACTGCAGTCTTTGTTTTAAAGTCTATCTTATCTGATATAAGTACTGCCCAGCTTTCTGTTTCTGTGTGTGTCTTTAGATCTGAAATGACTCTCATCCAGGCAGCATACCTGTGGGCCTTGTTTTCTACTCCATTCAGCCTCTCTATATCTTTTGATTGGACCATTTAATACACTCACATTTCAAGTAACTGTTGATAGGTATGTACTTGTTGTCACTGTGTTTACTGTTTTGGGGGTTTTGTAGTTCTTTTTGTTTCTTCTTTTACTCTCTTTCCTTGTGCTTTGACAACTGTCTTTTCTCTTTTCTTGCATGTGTGTGTATCTATTATAGGTTTCTGACTTGTGATTACCAGGAGGTTCATCTATAACACCAATGTATATGTGTTTATTTTAAGTTAGTGATCTCAAGTTCAACTATATTCTAACAACCCTGCATTTTTACTCCTCCAAATCACATTTAACTTTCTTGTTACCACATTTTACATCTTTTTTGGGTTTTGTATCCTTTAGTTATTGTAGATATTGATGCTTTTACTTTTGTCTTTTAACTCTACTACTAACTTTATATATGGCTGATACTACTTTTACTGTATGTTTGCCTTTTTCTTCTGTAATTTAAATGTTTCTAGTTGTGTTTCTATTTTTTGTCTTCTCTCCTTAGAGAAGTCTTTTTAACATTTCTCTTAAAGCCGACTTAGCGGTTTGAAAACTTTCAGCTTTTGCTTATCTATAAAATTCTATTTCCCCTTCAAATCTTAATAATAACCCTACTGAGTATTCTTGGTTGTAGATTTTTTCCTTTCATCACTTTAAATATATGGTACCATTTAGTTATGGGGCAATGGCACCCCACTCCAGTACTCTTGCCTGGAAAATCCCATGGACGGAGGAGCCTGGTGGGCTGCAGTCCATAAGATCGCTAAGAGTTAGACATGACTGAGTGACTTCACTTCCACTTTTCACTTTCATGCATTGGAGAAGGAAATGGCTTCTGCCTAAAAAGTTTCTGCTGAAAAGTAAGCTAACAGTCATATGGGAGTTCACTTATAATGTAACCGGTTGACTTTCTCTGCTGCTTTCAAGATTCTGTACCTTTAATTTATGCCCTTCTAAGTATTATAATCTGTCTTGGTGTGGGTCTCTTTGGGTTCATCTTGTTTGGATACTCTGTACTCCCTGGATCTGGGTGTCTGTTCCTTTCCAAGGTTATGGATGTTTTCAACTTTTATTTCTTCAAGTAAATTCTCTGCCCCTTTCTCTCTTCTCCATCTGGGCCCCTATATGCTTGATGTCGTCCCAGAGGTCTCTTAAACTATCCTCGTTTCTTAAATTCTTTTTTCTGCTCAATCTAGGTGATATACATTACTCTGTCTTCCAGTTCACTGATCTATCTGCATTTACTTAAAAATTTTATGTTGAATTATATATAGATAGATAGATATCTTAATTCAGGCAGCAAATTTGAGTCATGTTATAGTTCCTAGTTAGTCACATCTGTAACGTCTTATAATATGGTATAATTTACGGTACAGATTTGTAATAATAGAATATCATCATGATAAGTGTGGTCCCAAGGGAAAGCACACAGAATTGAAACTAAACTATTCTCTATGCCTTATCTCCCTCATGTGAAAATTAGTATCTACCTCATATGTCTAACAGAATGACATAAGAATAAAATGTGGTAGAGACATGAAAAGTCTTTAAGGCGCTATTATAATGATGCGCTAAGTTGCTTCAGTCGTGTCTGACTCTTTGCAACCCTATGGACTATAGCCCACCAGGCTCCTCTGTCCATAGGATTTTCCAGGCAAGAATACTGGAATGGGCTGCCATGCCCTCCTCCAGGAGATCTTTCCGACTCAGGGATCAAACCAGTGTCTTTTATGTCTTCTGCACTGGTAGGCAGATAAACTTTACCACGAGCACTACCTGGGAAGCCCATTATTATGATAAGACTAATAAAACTTTCTATTTGGAAAATGGGTAACATTCCAATTACCTTTCTATATATTCTAAACATTTGGCCCACTTTAAAACTGTCTTTATAAATGTGTCCTATTGTATGTGTATAACCTAGCAGAGAAATGAGGAGAAAATGTAAAATTTAAAGTAAGGTTATTATTCAAGTATAGATTGAGAATATGGACATACTGTGATAGTATAATTTAGATTGAAGTGTATACAAAAGAAAAGATTGGTTTTGATAGAACAAATACACTAAACCATAAACATGACTTATTGACTTTGTGACCTTGAGTGTATCAATATTTCTAAATCCTTAATTTCCAAATATGTACAATAAATGTAACAATAACAAACAAATATTATATAATCCATATAAAAAGCTTTACTAATGACCTGGTACCTAGAGAGTATTTAATAAATGTTTTATGTTGCCTTTATCTAGGTAATATATACATTTCTATATGGGATTGAATGTATTTCAAAATACTATATGTACACACTATCTAAATTACTTATTTACGCTCACTAATTTTGAAAGAGAGGTTTTCCTAAACCAACCACAAGAAAAATGATGAAACACTGCACTGAATTGCACTCTGAAAACCTTAATCTGAGCTGTGATTGAAACAGGAAAGTATGGATTATATAATCATTTTATATGGAATTTTAAAAATCATCAAAAATGATTGCCAGCAACCATCAGATTCTTGAAATACATGTGACCAAATTAACTGACATTTTTGTGCAATTATTATTTATATTTTAGACATTATCCCTGACTGAAATGATAACACATACTGTCAAATCATCCTGTTTATAAACTTAAAATTAAGAGAAAAATATTTTTCTTGTTACTTTCTAATTTTTTTCCTTGCTTCAATAAGGAATGATGTGATCTTTTGCAGTTCAGATATAAAGAATGAGGTAAAAAAAAAAAAAAAAACCTGTAATGTAACATTTAAATTAAAAATTAGATATTTTCTAAGCTTATGACTGACAAATAATGGCAATATTAAAAACAAAATCTATTACTAGGGTTTATGTTTTTAGCACAGCTTGTTTCTAGTGTTTAAAACAAGTGTAATGTTACAACATGAATTATTTCACAAAGAACTGCCCCCTCTCCCCTTCAAGGCTGAGATAAAATAAGAAAGGGAGATAAATCAGTTTTTCCTATTCTTTCCATCTATAATCAGACACAGCAATGTCCATGCCCTGTCCTATGGAGTTTAGATGATGAGATTATAAAGAACTCATTTGATTTGTTTATTGAATTTTCCAGTGAGCTGTCAAACAAAAACAAAACAACGATAAAATTCTATTTACAATTTGCTGAATTATAGTCATAAAGATCCTACATGTTTCCTGTGAATGATGTGAGAAGGTTATGTTGAAAGATGATGATTTGATGATTTATGAGTGTTCTCTTTTTTAGACATAAGCTATTCTAATAGAAGTATTATGTTAGTCAAATATGGCTCTTATTATGACATCAAAAATTTTAAATTATAATTGTGGAATTAAGCTAATCAAAAAAAGGAAAAGCTAAACTGGCATGTGAGAGTTGGACCATAAAGAAGGCTGAGCACCGAAGAACTGATGCCTTCGAACTGTGGTGCAATAGAAGACTCTTCAGAGTCCCATGGACTGCAAGATCAAACCAGTCAATCTGAAAGGAAATCAACCCTAAATATTCATTGGAGGGACTGATGCTGAAGCTGAAGCTCCCAATACTTGGGCCACCTGATGCAAACAGCCAACTCACTGGAAAAGACCCTGATGCTGGGAAAGATTGAAGGCAAAAGGATAAGACAGTGGCAGAGCATGTGATGGTTGGATGGTATCACCACCTCACTGGACATGAATCTGAGCAAACTCCAGGAGATAGATGAGGACAGAGGAGCCTGGCGTGCTTCAGTCTATGGGGTTGCAAAGAGTCGGACATGACTTAGCAAATGAACAACAACAACAAACCAGGATATAGTTATTAGTTCTTATAAAATCAATTCTTTCATTCAAATATTCTTTAAACAATATTTATTATATATAGACCAAATCTGTATTATCTTTAAAAAGCAAAATAAAAAATAGATGCATAAGACCAGCTATCATTTTACTTGAGCCTTGGATAACAAAATCACATGGTTCTTTTAAACATTTTGGTAAAAACTCACTTGTTTTACATTTGACAACATTTTAAAGTATGAGGTTCATAACTTTTCAAATATTTGGCTTAATTCTACTGAGCAAGTGATGGCAAAAGTATATCCAGCCCCCTTCACTAAAATTTGCTGATTGTATTCAGAAGTTGAAGTCCTGCACATCCAAGCTTTTACCTCTTGCTTATACTTGCAGATTCTTACATATTTTCCTTCCCATATTGGATCTAGATTAATATACTATATATTTTAGCATTTAAAAAATTTTATATTCAGCTACAAAGTGTTAAAGCCAGATATTTAAAAAATTTAACTTAATTGTAAGCATTAGTTACTAGAAATTAATTTTCTATCTAACTCAATTCTGATTATATAGAACTTTATTTACACTATAGTTCAACGTCAAAAGAAGTAGTTGAATTATTTAAAAAACACTGCCTAACCCTGACATTAACCTACGTCAAGGACATATTTTTTTTAAAATGTTACATCCTTTCAAGAAATGACATTTCTCTGTTTAATAGTTAGCTCTGATGCCTCAAGTTTTTTTATCAGGGGGGGCGGTGGTAAACATTTTTAAAACTTTCAATTGGAGGATAATTGCTTTACAATGGTGTGTCGGTTTCTACCACATAACATCTTGATGTTTCTACCACATAACATCTACCCCTCTAGATCATTTTTAAAACTTTCAATTGGAGGATAATTGCTTTACAATGGTGTGTCGGTTTCTACCACATAACATCTTGATGTTTCTACCACATAACATCTACCCCTCTAGATCATTTTTAAAACTTTCAATTGGAGGATAATTGCTTTACAATGGTGTGTCGGTTTCTACCACATAACATCTTGATGTTTCTACCACATAACATCTACCCCTCTAGATCATTTTTAAAACTTTCAATTGGAGGATAATTGCTTTACAATGGTGTGTCGGTTTCTACCACATAACATCTTGATGTTTCTACCACATAACATCTACCCCTCTAGATCATTTTTAAAACTTTCAATTGGAGGATAATTGCTTTACAATGGTGTGTCGGTTTCTACCACATAACATCTTGATGTTTCTACCACATAACATCTACCCCTCTAGATCATT
>NW_011494706.1:4553368-4570966 GCF_000754665.1 Bison bison bison
GGTGTGTCGGTTTCTACCACATAACATCTTGATGTTTCTACCACATAACATCTACCCCTCTAGATCATTTTTAAAACTTTCAATTGGAGGATAATTGCTTTACAATGGTGTGTCGGTTTCTACCACATAACATCTTGATGTTTCTACCACATAACATCTACCCCTCTAGATCATTTTTAAAACTTTCAATTGGAGGATAATTGCTTTACAATGGTGTGTCGGTTTCTACCACATAACATCTTGATGTTTCTACCACATAACATCTACCCCTCTAGATCATTTTTAAAACTTTCAATTGGAGGATAATTGCTTTACAATGGTGTGTCGGTTTCTACCACATAACATCTTGATGTTTCTACCACATAACATCTACCCCTCTAGATCATTGGTCAGCCATGAAGAGGGAAAAAGGATGAACCTGGACTACATACATACAGTCTATAACCATAACTATAACTGTTATACAGAGTGAAGTTAGTCAGAAAGAGAAAAAACAGCATATATTAATGCACAAATATAGAATCTATTAATAGAAAAATGGTACAGATGAACCTATTTACAGGGCAGGAATACTGGCTCAGGTTTAAACATTTACACACACAAATAAAAAGAAGTTTTTAAATGTTAATTTGTATATAGTAACACCAGAAAAAGTCTCATTAAGCCAAAGTCTCCTTTAAGTAGTTTCCTGAAATCCCTACTGTCTTTAATATTCTATCACCAGTTGCTGACCATTTTCATGTATGAAAGTGTTAGTCTCTCAACTGTGTCCAACTCTTTGCGATCCCATGGACTATAGCCCACCAGGCTCCTCTGTCCATGGACTTCTCCAGGTAAGAATCCTGGAGTGGGTTGCCATTCCCTTCTCCAGGGGATCTTCCCAACCCAGGGATCAAACCTGGGTTTCCTGCATTGCAGGAGGATTCTTAATCATCTGAGCCAGCAAGGAAGCCCATTTTCACATATACAAGTGTAAAAATTTACTATCCATGATCCCAACTTTAGAGTGGCCGCTCGCCTTATCTGAGGGAAAGGGGATGGTCTTACAAGTGAGGCAAATACAAAATCTACAGTAACTCACAATCTCCATGATGTGACATGACCATGAACATGACAATGCTCTCACTGCCCTCCATTATTTATGACACTCCACCACAAAACCAAGGCTCTTTAAAAAAGTGAAACTCTCAATTTCCCCTTGGGTTATCATGGAAACAAACATTCTCATTAAAATGATGTTAATGAATTGAAAACATTTCAATATTCAATGCATTTCAAGTGGAAATCTCAAATACACAATGATATTAAGTAAAGAGTATTTTTTAAAGCTCTCATATTTAGAAATTACATACCCAGGAGAGAACCCAAAATAAACATGAGCACGTCTATAAAAAGCTCACTTATCATTCACTTATATTTTCTTTTGAATATTTTAAACTCTTCCAACAAGGACAGAGGAATATTTAAGAATCTCAGATTAATTTGTTTTCTATTGTCTGTGACTACAGTTTCTATAAAATCCTAACCTTTAGAAGCATTTTATGGCTTAATGTCAAAAAGTAGTTAAATACATTCACTGGAGATAAAAGCATGATGAATGCATAGTGATTGAGGATAAGTAGTAGGTACTTGCCAGAAAGCATTTAAAATTTAATGTGAATGGTGCTGACAAGCAAACATCCAATTTATTAGAAATTTCTCATACAGAATCACAATTTCTACTATAGCATCACTTTCCTATAACAGCTTCCTTTCAGCACAAAGAAGCCTGTCTGGAGTTAAAAACAGCAGCTACTCTGCATTCTGGGCTTCCCAGGTGGCACTAGTGGTAAAGACTCCCCCTTGCCTATGCAGGAGACATAAGAGACACAGGTTTGATCCCTGGGTGGAGAAGATCCCCTGCAGGAGGGCACAGCAACCCATTCCAGTATTCTTGCCTAGAGAAGCCCTTGGACAGAAGAGCCTGGCAGGTTAGAGTTCATAGGGTTGCAAAGAGTCAGACATGGCTGAAGCAACCTAGCACACACACAATCCGTGTTCCAGAGTTCATTCTTTCAAATGTTTTACAATTGTTAACATGTCTTTTCAATGTTTTCTATTTTTTAGGCAAAAGTTTTTAGAATCTTTCATATATAGAAGGAAAAATGTTTAGACCTCTCACCATCCAAAGGTCAGTCTTTCTTAAAATGTCTCAAGGTTTTTAGGGTTCTTCTTAAGACAGGGTGTGCAACATTAACACATATTATGGAATAACATTAATCTGTCTGCCTATCCATCCATCTGTCCAACTAGTTCTGTCCAACTAGTTACTGATCACTACATAGCAGGCAGCCGCTAAGCTGAATTCAAGTAATCTCTGTATTCTTACATTTATGTCCTGTGGAATTCTCTCCCCTTGAGTGTGGGGTGCACTTGTTGGGTTACTTTTATCAAATAAAATACAGAACTGATGGGATGTCACTTCAGCAAAATGAAAAATGACAGACTGCATCTTGGCTGAATCCACTTGGCTGGATCCACTCCCTGGATCACTCCCTCTAGGGAATCTAGTTTCCATGTTGTGATGAATCTCTGTAAAGGCTCCCACAAGAAAGCTGGGAAGCGGATCACAGAAACTATGAGATAAGAAGTTTGTTGTTCCAAGTCATTAAATTGGGGAGTGATATGTCATGCAACAATAGGTACACCAACTATGCCAGGCACATAGTAGTAAACAGGACAGTCAAGTCCCAATTAAAGCTACAGCCCAAAAACTTGATTTCCTAAAAGTTATGTTGCAAGTCCATGTTTGAAAAAGGAAAAAAGTCCAGACATAAAGAATTTTATATAGATATATATATTTTTCTAGTAAGAACCCAATAATAAAATATTTTAAAAATAAAAGTATAAAGCACAATAAAATGTACATATTGCTAATGAAACTGTTTGACTGCATCTGCCTTCTTAAATAAACATGATCCTCCTTTATAATCACCATCATTTCAATATAATTAGTTAGCATAGCACTTTTAAAGTTACCTGTAACTATTATCACACATTTAAAAAATCAGTTTTACTGAGGTCAAATTTATTTACAACAAAATTTACCAACCTTAAATTCTATAATATGTTTTGATAAATATGTATACAGTTGTATAACAAGCACAGTAAGCACAACAGAGTACATTTTGTCACCTCACAAATGTTCCCTTTTAATTCAATGCATTTTAAATGGAATCAGGCAGGGTAAAGCCTTTTGTGTCTCGCTTTTTACTCAATATAAATGGTTTTCAGAGCCATACATGGTGTTAAATATATTGGCATATACATTTATTTAATATATAAACAAATAAATATATATTCATTCCTTTGTATTGCTAAGAAATATTTCAGTGTATGGAACATAATACAATTTGTAAATGCATGTATCAGTTAAAGGACATTTCATTTCTTTCCAGTTTGGAGCTTTTGGAATGAAGCTCCTATTAATGTGCGAGTGTGAGCCTTTGGGTAGGTATTTCTTTTTATTGCTCTTGAGTAAATAGCTGGGAGTAGAACTGCTAGCTGGTATAAGTGTATGTTTAACTTTATAAGAACTTGCTAAACAGTTCTGCAAATGGTTGTGTTATTTCATTAACCCAAGATCATAAAGATTTTTGCCTGCTTTCTAGAAACTTTTTTGTTTCAACTGTTGCACTAAGGCCTATGATCAATCATGAGTTAATTTTTGTACACACCATAGGAAGAAGGTCATTTTTTTTTTCATGCGGTTATCCAATTGTTCCAGCACCATTTATTTTTTAAAAAGACTGCAATTTTCCCCACTGAATTACCTTGGTGCATCTGTCAAAAATCAATTGTTCTGTCTGTGCAGGTCTATATTGAAACTGTCTATTCTGTTCCATTAATCTATATTTTTATCCTTATGCTTAAACCAGACTACTCTGACTAGTGTAGTTTTCAGACAGTAGAAGTCCTCCAACTTTGTTCTTTGTAAAAAATATTAATTTCTCCAAAAAAGCCTGCTGAGATTCTCACTGTAATTGTCCTTTTATCTGAAGATTAGGGGTAACTGAAACCTTAACACTATGAGAGCCCATACCACACATTACCTTTGGGCTTCTTGGTACCATGCCCATAACCACAGTAGTTTAAAATCTGGAGATCAACAAGTCCTGTGAAATCCAGTAGACGTATTATAGGGAAGACTGTGTCTGATTCCTCCATGCCCACTCCTTCAATGCTTGTCTTTCTCAGCCTACTGTCGTTGTGTTATGTCACTTCTGAACATAAACTATTTAAGTCCTATGAGTCCATTCTTTAATCAATTACTTAAAGTAATTAACATGATCAGTGGAGAAATAACTCCAGAAAGAATGAAGGGATGGAGCCAAAGAAAAACAACACCAGTTGCGATGTGACTGGTGACAGAAGCAAGGTCCAATGCTGTAAAGAGCAATATTGCATAGGAACCGGGAATGTTAGGTCCATGAATCAAGGCAAATTGGCAGTGGTCAAATAGGAGATGGCAAGAGAGAAAGTTGACATTCTAGGAATCAGCGAACTAAAATGGACTGGAATGGGTGAATTTAACTCAGATGACCATTGTATCTACTACTTTGGGCAAGAATCCCTTAGAAGAAATGGAGTAGCCATCATAGTCAATAAAAGAGTCCAAAATGCAGTACCTGGATGCAATCTCAAAAATGACAGAATGATCTCTGGTGTTTCCAAGGCAAACCATTCAATATCACAGTAATCCAAGTCTATGGAACGCTGAAGAAGCTGAAGTTGAACGGTTCCTTGAAGACCTATAAGACCTTTTAGAACTAACACCCAAAAAAGATGTCCTTTTCATTACAGGGGACTAGAATATAAAAGTAGGAAATCAAGAAACACCTGGAGTAACAGGCAAATTTGGCCTTGGAGGACAGAATGAAGCAGGGCAAAGGCAAATAGAGTTTTGCCAGAGAACGCACTGGACATAGCAAACACCCTCTTCCAACAACACAAGAGATGGCTCTACACATAGACATCACCAGATGGTCAACACCAAGTTCAGACTGATTATATTCTTTGCAGCCAAAGATGGAGAAGCTCTAAACAATCAGCAAAAACAAGACCAGGAGCTGACTGTGGCTCAGATCATGAACTCCTTATGGCCAAATTCAGACTTAAATTGAACAAAGTGGGGAAAACCACTAGAACATTCAGGTATCAGTCAGTCAGTTCAGTCGCTCACTCACATTTGACTATTTGCGACCCCATGAACCGCAGCACGCCAGGCCTCCCTGTCCATAACCAACTCCCAGACTTGACCTAAATCAAATCCTTTATGATTATACAGTGGAAGGGAGAAAGAGATTTAAGGGACTAGATCTGAGAGACAGAGTGCCTGATGAACTATGGATGGAAGTTCATGATATTGTATAGGAGACAGGGATCAAGACCATCCCCAAGAAGAAGAAATGCAAAAAAGCAAAATGGCTGTCTCAGGAGGCCTTACAAATAGCTGTGAAGAGAAGAGAAGCCAAAAGCAAAGGAGAAAAGGAAAGATATACCCATTTGAATGCAGAGTTACAAAGAAGAGCAAGGAGAGATAAGAAAGCCTTCCTCATTAATCAATGCAAAGAAATAGAGGAAAACAACAGAATGGAAATGACCAGAGATCTCTTCAAGACAATTAGAGATACCAAGGGAATATTTCATGCAAAGATGGGCTCAATAAAGGACAGAAATGGTAGGGACCTAACAGAAGCAAAAGATATTAAGAAGAGGTGGCAAGAATACACAGAAGAACTATACAAAAAAGATCTTCACAACCCAGATAATCATGATGGTGTGATCACTCACCTAGAGCCAGATATCCTGGAACATGAAGTCAAGTGGGCCTTAGGAAGCATCACTATGAACAAAGCGAGTGGAGGTGATGGAATTCCAGTTGAGCTATTTCAAATTCTAAAAGATAATGCTGTGAAAGTGCTGCACTCAATATGTGAGCAAATTTGGAAAATTCAGCAGTGGCCACAGGACTGGAAAAGGTCAGTTTTCATTCCAATCCCAAAGAAAGGCAATGCCAAAGAATGCTCAAACTACTGCACAACTGCACTCATCTCACACACTAGCAAAGTAATGCTCAAAATTCTCCAAGCCAAGCTTCAGCAATGTGTGAACCGTGACTTCCAAATGTTCAAGCTGGTTTTAGAAAAGGCAGAGGAACCAGAGATCAAAGTGCCAACATCTGCTGAGTCATCGAAAAAGCAAGAGATTTCCAGAAAAATATCTATTTCTGCTTTATTGACTACGCCAAAGCCTTTGACTGTGTGGGTCACAATAAACTGTGGAAAATTCTGAAAGAGATGGGAATACCAGACCGCCTGACCTGCCTCCTGAGAAATCTGTATGCAGGTCAGGAAGCAACAGTTAGAACGGGACATGGAACAACAGACTGGTTCCAAATAGGAAAAGGAGTATGTCAAGGCTGTATATTGTCACCCTGTTTATTTAACTTCTATGCAGACTACATCATGAGAAACACTAGGCTGGCAGAAGCACAAGCTGGAATCAAGAATGCCAGGAGAAATATCAGTAACTTCAGATATGTAGATGATACCACCCTTATGGCAGAAAGTGAAGAAGAACTAAAGAGCCTCTAGATGAAAGTGAAAGAGGAGAGTGAAAAGGTTAGCTTAAAACTCAACATTCAGAAAACTAAGATCATGGCTTCTGGTCCAATTGCTTCATGGCAAATAGATGGGGAAACAGTGGCTGACTTTATTTTTTGGGCTCCAAAATCACTGCAGATGGTGACTGCAGCCATGAAATTAAAAGACACTTACTCCTTGGAAGGAAAGTTATGACCAACCTAGACAGCATATTAAAAAGCAGAGACGTTACTTTGCCAACAAAGGTGCATCTAGTCAAGGCTACGGATTTTCCAGTGGTCATGTATGGATGTGAGAGTTGGAATATAAAGAAAGCTGAGCGAGAAGTGATGCTTTTGAACTGTGGTGTTGGAGAAGACTCTTGATAGTCCTGTGGACTGCAAGGAGATCCAACCAGTCCATCCTAAAGGAGATCAGTCCTGGGTGTTCATTGGAAGGACTGATGTTGAAGCTGAGGGTCCAATATTTTGGCCACCTCTTGTGAAGAGCTGACTCATTTGAAAAGACCCTGATGCTGGGAATGACTGAGCCCAGGAGGAGAAGGGGATGCCAGAGGATGAGATGGTTGGATGGCATCACTGACTCATTGGACATGAGTTTGGGTATACTCCGGGAGTTGGTGATGGATAGGGAGGCCTCCCCACTCCAGTATTCTTGCCTGGAAAATCCCGTGGAGTCCTTGGGGTCGCTAAGAGTCGGACACGACTAAGCGACTTCACTTTCACTTTTCACTTTCCTGCATTGGAGAAGGAAATGGCAACCCACTCCAGTATTCTTGCCTGGAGAATCCCAGGGACATGGGAGCCTGGTGCACTATTGTCTATGGGGTCGCACAGAGTTGGACACAACTGAAGCGACTTAGCAGCAGCAGCAGGGAGGCCTGGTGTGCTGTGGTTTATGGGGTCTCAAAGAGTCGGACATGACTGAGCAACTGAAGTGAATTTAATTAACATGATTAGTATAGTACTCACCATAATTTCATTAGGATCACTTAGTTTTAAATGCTATCAATAAAACTGAGGAAATACTAGTGTTTTTCCAACACTTTGAGCCATCCCTGAGCTTCTAATCCTCCAGGAACATAGCCTGGTTTGAGTTGAACCACTTCTTCACAGTGGCCTAATATGGTTTAATTCATATAAATGATGTAAGGTTGAAAAAAAAATATATACATATGCCTTTGGAAGTTATCATATTAAAATATTTATCTTATAATTTCTCTAATATGTCAAAATTGGGACTTCTATGAGGCTTTCATTAGGACTTATTAGTTCATAAACTCAGGTACAGCAATTCCAAGTTTAAAAAGTAATTAGACTAAGCTCAGATAAAAGTGATTCTCTGTAACTGTGGGTGAAATCAACAGAATTTCACTGTGTGGTTTTGATTCATATCCAAATGATGGTACCAATTTCATATGCATTTCCAGGAAATAAGTTAAAAAATCAATCTTAGTGATTAAAATATAATCATGTCCAAATCTCAGGTTCAACTTCCTTATCAATACTAGTTTCTTATCTTTCTCCTTCCAGGGTCTCAAAGCCATGAGTTTCATACCTTTGTTCCTGATCTGTACTTAGTAGTTTGAAATATTCAAATTAATTTAGTGATTTCTTAGATATCCCTTTTAAAAAGTAGATTTTAGGAAACGGTAATGTGATAGCTATCTCCCAATAAATAAGAAATATAGAACCATACATGCTTTAAACCTTCAGTTTAAAAAGTTTCATTAAAAATATATATCTAACATTTTTCATCCCATTTTTGGTTTCCCTGGTGGCTCAGACCATAAAAGCGTCTGTTTGCAATGTAGGAGACCCAGGTTCCATCCCTGGGTCGGGAAGATCTCTTGGAGAAGGAAATGGCAACCCACTCCAGTACTCTTGCCTGGAAAATTCCATGGTGGAGGAACCTCGTAGGCTACAGTCCATGGGGTTGGAAAGAGTCAGACATGACTGAGTGACTTCACTTTGACTTTTCACTTTTGTATTAATATCTTATGAAGAAGTACCAACTAAAATAAATTCAGAGGATTCAGGTGTTATTTCTGATAAGTTAAAATGAGAAAAGTCTTTTTACTTACATTCAATTATGACCCTGAGTTATACATCAATCTAAACCTAGGGTTAAATAATTTGAGGGAATAAAGGAAGCTAAGGGTTCCATTTTGATATTAAGTTTTTTACAAATTAAATGAGGAAATTAAATACATGCCTTTAAAAAATTAATGTAGCATGTTCTGTAAACTTGAGGTAAAAAAAAGTGGTATGAATGATGAATATTATCAGGAAGAAGAGATCACTAGGAAACAGGGAGATCAAGGAGGATTTCTTAGAGGGCAAAGGAGCTGAAATACGGTCTTCAAGATAAGTATTTTAAACAGAAAGAATGGAAGAAAGAAATTTATAATCCATGTTTGAAAGATGATGACTACACTAGTCATACTGTACTAGAGCATGAATATAGGGAGAGGTAGGTGTTAAGACAGGCTTCCCTGGTAGCTCAGTTGGTAAAGAATCCGCCTGCAATGTGGAAGACCTAGGTTCGATCCCTGGGTTGGGAAGATCCCCTCGAGAGGAGTATGGCAATCCACTCCAGTATTCTTGCCTGGAAAATCCCAATGGACAGAGGAGCCTGGCGGGCTACAGTCAACGGGGTCACAGAGTCGGACATGACTGAGCAACTAAACACAGAACAGCTGGAAATTGTATTGTTTCTATTATTAATAAAGTTATGGCTTCTTGTTGGAAGAAAAAAAATTAAGACAAGAGGAACATAACAAAGGAAGAATTATTATTTCTACCCACAAGTCTTAGTTCTACTACTCAAGTTATGTAGAATGAGTCGATTGCTTTTTCCATGATAGGTCTTTACTTAAAAACTGCTTTTATGTTCTTCCATTAGAGGTAAAGATGAAGACAGATTAAAGAGGGAGAGACTGAAATCATGAGACAATTAAGAAGCCATTTGCCATCTGTACAAGGCTTGAAATGAGTACAAAATTATGAAGGGAAAAAAAGGGGTGGCTATGAGTCTATGTAACTACAAACTTTTTTCCAACTGAGAAATGTTCTTATAAGTTGGACATATTTCTTACTTATTTCACTTTAAAATTTACTGCAAAACATAATGAGCAGCTTCAAAACCAAGTTCTACCCTGACACAGAAAAGCACTGTCTAAAGAACAGACGGTAATTCTACAGACAATTGCATTTACTGAGGGACCAGCCCATGCAGCTCCAAATTTTCCCTGCACTCTTTCTAATTATTTTACATGCTTTTCTTAGGATGATGCGTATTCTTGAATCATTGACATAGCACTCACAGAAGTCATTTAGGCTAACATTCCCTACATTAAAGGACGTTTCCAATTGAAAAAGTCTAAATTATAAAATGTAAACCTGTGCTTGTGCAACATAAAATATGCTGTAATAAAATCCTGTTACTCTCTTTATAGCAATATTAACTCATCAATATTTTCAGAATATTTGGCAGTTTCATTTTGAAGATAACACTAAAATACACTCATAATTATACACAGTAAATAATGTCCCCTCACGTGCTTCTTTATAGGACTTATGGAAAAGGATAAGGCATGAGCAATACTACATTAAAAAATAAGTACCCTGTGACCAAAATTAAAAGTTATTAAAACCTCGACTTTAGTTGGCACAGAACTACTTTATTTGTTTTCCAGACTATAAATTTTAGGACGTCAGGGCTGGATATAAATTTAAGGTTCCAAATAATGTATAGTCTGTCCTATTAAGTTGGAAAAGTTATAGTTTATCAAAGATTAGTCTTGCCATTCTTTAAAACAAGAGATTTTAAAATGCATTTATCAACCTTAAATCATTCCGCCTACTTGTCTTAAGTAACATGTATCACTGGATATATGTATAATCGTTTCAATTTACTGTATAACTGATTTTATTGAAGGGATCTGGGGCCTAAATTCATATTTACTGAGAAATTCTATCTTCCTTGAAATTATTGCTGTATTAGCAATGAAAAACACTAACACAGTTCAGCAATTAACCACACTGATACTGTATATTTCATATCTTCATGTCTTTCTAGAATATTATTAATACAATTTTTAGTCTTATTAACTTACATGAACTAATCACAATAAAGAAGGAAAAATTTTAAACTAAAGACAAGTTTTTAGTATTTAGATAAAATTCTTCTGGTAATTATATATATTTATAGGTACAATTAGAGAGAAAACTAAAATTCAACAAATTATCAAGTAATCAAATTGTATATATCTCAAGCCACATACCTGACATTGCCCTTGGTGTTTCTTAGAACTGTTGCAGCAAAATTCTGTGTGACACCCACCAAGCTGATTCCATCCACTTCCACAATCTGGTCATTGACTTGTATTCTTTGGGAAAAGGGAAAAAATTACCCACAATTAGTTTTACTGATAATATATTCCCACTCGCAAAAAATGAGTTGACAAAATATTTGATTTTTAAGATACTCTTACTGATTCAAAATTTGTCTCCAAGCCCCAGATCTTTGTCAAAGGTTTTTATCTATTTGGGAGCTCAAACAATTTCATTTAAAAAAAATTTCATGAACCCTAGAAAGGAAAAAGCCCTTTGAAATCTTGACCAGTGAGTTTTTGTGTTTCTTGGACTACTTAACTTGTTCCTGAGGTTGCAGAACTGAAGCTACAAGTTCTCTGTGCTGTAGTAACTGAGAGAAGCCATGACCTCACTATGTGAGCACAAAGTATGTTCCTAACTTAGAAGGGTCTCAATAAATTGAATTATAAAGCCTCTGAAATTAAAGGAGTGATAATCTAATTGGTTCATAGAGAACAGTAATCACTTTCATAAATTTTCTTTTCTAGGATCTAATGAGAGTTTCAATGTACTAGACATTTAAGAAAAAAATTCTTCTTGGAGATTCTGCTAGAAGCTTAGAAGTTTTTTCATATGAGACCAAGTTCATGTAATATAAGTGAAAAAGTGAGACTTTGGATGAATAAGACTAATTTAATAATTTTGGTTTAAAGTAACAGTGGAAAAGACCGTGATGCTGGGAAAGATTGAAGGTAAAAGGAGAAGAGGGCAGCAGAGATGGTTAGAGCACATCATCAACTCAGTGAACATGAATTTGAGCAAACTCTGGAATGTTTTACAGTCCACGGAGTCACAAACAGTCAGACACAATTTAGCAACTGAATAACAACAACAAAGTTTTCTCCATGATTTTATAAAGGTGTGGCTTTATATTTTCATGAGACTAGTTAATCTGAACTTCCTAAAATTCTGAGACAATGACAAGATAGATTAACAATATTCCTACGTAAAGTTTAAAAAGGAAAAAATATATATATAAAAGTATGTTTAAACTGAATCATAATACTAACAAACTTTTATATCAGTAGTAATTATGTTTTATAGAGTGCCAGCTTAAAACATGATTTCCAAGATTCATAGTTATTTCTAAAATCTTGGTCATGATGCTTTTAAAATACACAACTCTCCTTGTGTTAAAGAATGTGCTTATTGTGGCATATTAAGAAGATGTAAAAATAGTATAATGGCTATTTTATAGAATATTTGGGGAAATGAGACGCTGGGCCTGGGGAGCTGGGAAAACTGAGTTGAGAGACTAGGAAATGGATGCCAGACCAGGCTGGCTGTTTTATTTTTCTTTATTTTTTCAATTTGGTATATTAATAATATTTATTGCTTCAAATCCTCAACAATGCCTAGAAGAGTATTCATTCTGACAGTAATTGCTAACAAAGGATGGATTTCCAGTTTGTCACCAAACTAAAACTGTTCATTTGTCTATGTACCATTTCAACCAGTTTTACCAAAATAGGAAAAAGAAAAGTTTATGGCTTTTTTTGTCTTTTACTCCTAAAGTAAGAAATCTCCAAAGAAACTTCTAAAAATGTATCATTCAGTTATTAATAATAAAAATGTAATAAATTATCATGGCATCTGGTCCCATCACTTCATCAGAAATAGATGGGAAAACAGTGGAAACAGTGTCAGACTTTATTTTGGGGGCTTCAAAATCACTGCAGATGGTGATTGCAGCCATGAAATTAAAAGATGCTTACTCCTTGGAAGGAAAGTTATGACCAACCAAGATAGCATATTCAAAAGCAGAGACATTACTTTGCCAACAGAGGTCCGTCTAGTCATCTAGTCCGTTTTTCCTGTGGTCATGTATGGATGTGAGAGTTGGACTGTGAAGAAGGCTGAGCGCCGAAGAATTGATGCTTTTGAACTGTGGTGTTGGAGAAGACTCTTGAGAGTCCCTTGGACTGCAAGGAGATCCAACCAGTCCATCCTAAAGGAGATCAGTCCTGGGTGTTCATTGGAAGGACTGACGCTAAAGCTGAAACTCCAATACTTTGGCCACCTCATGCGAAGAGTTGACTCATTGGAAAAGACTGTGATGCTGGGAGGGATTGGGGGCAGGAGGAGAAGGGACGACAGAGGATGAGATGGCTGGATAGACATGAGTTTGAGTGAACTCCAGGAGTTGGTGATGGACAGGGAGGCCTGGCGTGCTGCAGTTCATGGGGTCGCAGAGAGTTGGACACGACTGAGTGACTGAACTGAACTGATAGTATAGTATAGTGGCTACAGAAAAAGCTATTTGCTGGTCTGCTAAATTGTTTGCCTATGACAGGTGATTATTACCAACTTCCAAGCTACCAGTGAGGGTTGTTACAAGAAATCAGTTAAGTAGGCCACAAGTTAAATTTTAAATGGATAATTAAGACTATGGTAACAACAACAATGAAAGAAAAAATAAAATCATGTAAATAAGGTATTGGAAGGAATTTTTGTTTTTTAAGAAAAAGAACAGCAGGCTAGTCCAAATGTATCAGCCTGTTTTAGCATATGAAAGAACATAATGATCAAAACTTGAATGTGTATAGCAAGTTGATGAAGGTCTAAAGAAGTAATTTTTATTTGCCTTGGTTTATATGACCTGGGGCCAAAAAGACACTATAAATTGTGCTGCATTTTGACAAAACTCTCTCAGTTTTAAAGGACTGTTCAAAAGATAATTTAAAAAGAACGCAATCTTCTACTACTAGAGTTACATAGAATGAGTCTCAATTCCTTTTTCTATGATAGCCCTTCATGTATTTGAAAAATGCTTTTATGCTCCTCCATTTAGGGGTAAAGGATGAGAAGGACACTGGAGAAACTAAAGTCATGATAGAGTTAAGAAGTCATGTGCAATCTGTACAAAGTTTGAAATGATAAAAGCACAAAATTATGAATGAAAGTTCCTTTTACATCACATTCTCATCAGCATTGTACATATTTTAGATTTTGGCCATTCGACTAGGTGTCCAGTAGTATTTCTCACTGTTTTAATTTGCAATAATTCACAGATTGGAAGAAAATTTTTATATATCATATATCTTACTTGGGGCTGGTATCTAGACTATTATAAAGAATACTTACAACCCAATAATAAAATGACAATCCAACTTAAAAGTAAGTCAGATATAGAAAGAAAAATACCATATGATCTCACTTACCTGGGAATCTAAAAAACAAACAAAAACCACCAGCTCATAGATACAGAGACAGACAGATGACTGCCATAGATGGGGCTGGGGCATGGGCAGAATGGGAGAAGGGGGTCAAAAGATACAGTCTTCCTGCTATAAAATGAGTCGTGGGGATATAATGTACAATGTGGTGACTACATTTTTGTAGTATTTGTATTGAGTATTTGAAAGTTGTCGAGAGTAGATCTTAAACATCCTCATCACAAGAAAAACATTTTTATAACTATATCTGGTGATGGGATGTTAACTAGACTTCTTGAGGTGATCATTTCACAATGTATGTAAATGTCAAATCATTATGTTGTATACCTGAAACTAATATAATGTTATATGTCAATTATAGCTCAATTTAAAAAAATAAGCAAAGGGTCTGAATAGGCATTTCTCCAAAGAAGAAACTCAGAAGCAAATAAGCATATGTAAAAGGTGCTCAACACCATTAGTCATCAGGGGACTACAAATCAAAACTAAAGCAAGATACCTCTTCATAGTTACTAAGATGACTATGATCAAAAGACAGATAGTACCCAAACTAACACAGCACTGCTAATCAACTACACTCCAGTACATATATTAAGAAAAAGACAGATGGTAACTTTAAATGGAGCATAACCGATAAAGATATTCATTCACTGTGTTGTACACTCAAAATTAATATCATATTGTAAATCAACTATAATTGAATTAAAAAAAAATAACAAGAAGTCTTCATGAGATGTGGAGACACTGTAATCCACATACATTACTGGTAACACTATAACCATCTAGCAGTTTTCCAAAGGGTTAAACACAGAGTAACCATATGAGTCAGAAATTCCACCCCTGACTATATACTCAAGAGAAATGAAAACCTGTTCACACAAAATTTGCAAATGAATATTCAAAGCAACATTATTCATAATAGCCCAAAAGTAGAAACAACTCAAATATCCATCCATTGGTGCCAGAATAAACAAAATATGAAATATGCATTCAATAGAATATTATTTGGAAATGAAATGTGATAGATGCTGCAACATGAATAAGCCTTGAAAACATTATACTAGTGAAAAAAGCCAGTCACAAAAGATCACATGCTCTATGATTCCATTTATATGCAATGTCCAGAAGAAGCAAATCTCTACATAAAGTTGACGGAGGGAGGAGGGGAAAGCTGCGTTTCTCAAATCTGCACAAAAGTACAATGTAAGCTGCCAGAGGCCTGACCATACTGGACAGGATCGTCTAGGGCACTGGTTCTCAAACTGCCTAACTGCAATGGGACAATGGAGTCATTCTGAAAATTAAAAATTCCTCAAGTTGTACCTCCTGCAAAATTCTCATGCAGAAGATACAGAGTACAGGACAGACATTTTTTTTTCTCAATTTTGTCTATTATAAATAAGTTATCATACAAGTCTTTATGTAGACATACATTTTCATTTCTGTTGGAAATTACCAACAAGTAGAACTGCTGGCTTGAAAGGTTAAGTATATGCTTAAAAGAACTGCCAAACTATTTTCCTAAGTGCCTGTAAAACGTTATGTTCCCACAAGCTATGTGTGAGTGTTCCATTTCTCCATAGCCTTGCTAACATTTTACATTGTCAGCATTCTCAACTTTAGCCATTCTAGTAGGTATGGTATCTCACTGCAGTTTTTATCTGTATCCTCTAAGGACTAATGATGTTGAACAAATATTCATATGCTATCGAGCATTCATATATTTTTCTCTTTGAAACAACTACACAAATCTTTCATTTGTATTTTTCAAATACAATTATTTTTATTTGTGGGTTTTTTGTTACTGAGTTGTAAGTTTTCTTCACACCCTTGACACAAATCCTCACATGAATGTTTAACAAATATTTTCTTCTTGTCTATATAGATTGCCTTTATCATTTCATAACCATGCCTCTTAAAGAACAAAAGCTTTTAATAAAGTTCACTTTTTTCTTTAATGCTCCATGCTTTGTGTCCTGTCTCAAAAATCTTTGCTTAATGGTAGGATACAAATACTTTCACCTAGGTATTCTCTTAGTTTTTCATGGAACTCTGATGCCTAGATCTATAATTTTGACTTAATCTGTATATGGTATAAGATAAGGTTTGTGGTTTACTTGTTTTGTTTTTCCATACGGATATCTAATTTTTAAAAAAATTTATTTTATGTTGGAGTATAGAGGATTAACAGTGTTGTGTTAGTTTCAGGTGTACGGCAAGGTGATTCAACTACACACATATATACATGTACCTATTCGTTTTCAAATTCTTTTGCCATTTCGGTTATTACAGAATATTGGATATCTAATCCTTATAGCACTGTTTGTAGAAAAGATTATACATTTTACCACAGAATTATTATAGCACTTTAATTGAAAGTCAACTGACTATACCTGTTTCAGTCTATTCTTACTTTCTATTCTACTCCACTGATCTCTGTTTCAACTTTTATACCAATATCATATGGCCTTGGTTACAGAAATTTTGTACTAAGTCTTGAAAAAAATCAGGTAAGGTCATTCCTCTAACTTTATTCTTTTACAGAATTGATATTCTAGGTCCATTATGTTTCTATATGCATTCTGGAACCAGCTAGTCAATTTCTATCCCTAAAAATAGAAGACTCCTAAGATTTTTATTGGATTTCTTTGAAACTATACATCAGAATGAGGACATCTGACATCGTTTCTGGTTTTGTAAATACGGAGTTGTTTGCTACTAAGGTCTGGACTCTATAGGTCAGGTCATCCATCTTCCTTATTTATTCTTAATGTTCACCATACTTCCAAGATGGGAGGCTAGGTTTCAGTAGAGGTTAGAAATGGATATTATGTTTTAAAGTGAAAGTTGCTTGATGGTGTCCAAGCAAAAAGGAGAGAAGAATCAAATCAACAAAATTAGAAATGAAAAAGGAGAGGATACAACAGACAATGCAGAAATACAAAGGATTATAAGAGACTATTATGAACAACTGTATGGCAATAAAATGGATAACCTGGAAGAAATGGACAGATTCTTAGAAAAGTTCAGTTTTCTAAGACTGAACCAGGAAGAAGTAAAAATTATGAACAACCCAATTAGAAGCACTGAAATTGAAGCTGTGATCAAACATCTCCCAAAAAACAAAAGCCCAGGACCAGATGGCATCACAGGACAATTCTATCTAACATTTAGAGAAGAACTAATGCCTATCCTTCTAAAACTCTTTCTAAAAATTGCAGAGGAAGGAACATTTCAAAACTCATTCTAAGAGGCCACCATCACCCTGATACCAAAACTGGACAAAGACAACACACAAAAAAGAAAACTACAAGAAGAATCAATATAGTGAAAATGAGTATACTACCCAAAGCAATTTATAGATTCAATGCAATCCCTATCAAGCTACCAAAGGTATTCTTC
>NW_011494706.1:4571717-4571847 GCF_000754665.1 Bison bison bison
CAGAAGGGAAAGAGACACGTGTACCCCAATGTTCATCGCAGCACTGTTTATAATAGCCAGGGCATGGAAACAACCTAGATGTCCATCAGCAGATGAATGGATAAGAAAGCTGTGGTACATATACACAATG
>NW_011494706.1:4571947-4573237 GCF_000754665.1 Bison bison bison
ACACCAATACAGTATACTAACGCATATATATGGAATTTAGAAAGATGGTAACAATAACCATGTGTACGAGACAGCAAAAGAGACACTGATGTATTGATCAGTCTATGGACTCTGTGGGAGAGGGAGAGGGTGGGGAGATTTGGGAGAATAGCAGTGAAACATGTATAATATCATGTATGAAACGAGTCGCCAGTCCAAGTTCGATGCACGATACTGGATGCTTGGGGCTGGTGCACTGGGACGACTCAGAAGGAGGGTATGGGGAGGGAGAAGGGAGGAGGGTTCAGGATGGGGAACACAGGTATACCTGTGGCGGATTCATTTCGATATTTGGCAAAACTAATACAATATTGTAAAGTTTAAAAATAAAATAAAATTTAAAAAAAAATGCCAAAAAAAAAAAAAGAAAACTACAGGCCAATGTCACTGATAAAGATAGATGCAAAAATCCTCAACAGAATTTCAGCAAACAGAATTCAGTAATACATCAAAAAGCTCATACACCATGAGCAAGCTGGGTTTGTTCCAGGGATGCAAGGATTCTTCAATGTACACAAATCAATTAATGTGACACACCATATTAACAAATTGAAAGATAAAAACCATATGACCATCTAAATAGATGCAGAAAAAGCCTTGGACAAAATTCAGTACCCATTTATGATTAAAACTCTTCACAAAATGGGCATAGAAGGGATCTACCTCAACATAGAAAAGGTGATATATGATAAGCCTACAGCAAACATTCTTCTCAATGGTGAAAAACTGAAAGCATTTCCCCTAAGATCAGGAAAAAGACAAGGGTATCCACTTTCACCACTATTATTCAACATAGTTCTGGAAGTCCTAGCTACAGCCATCAGAGAAGGAAAAGAAATAAAAGGGATCCAGATCAGAAAAGAAAAAGTAAAGTTCTCAGTGTTTGCAGATGACATAATATTGTACATAGAAAACCCTAAAGATAGTATCAGAAAATTACTAGAGCTAATCAGTGAATACAGCAAAGTTGCAGGATACAAAATCAATGCACAGAAATCACTTGCATTTCTATATACTAACAATGAAAAATCAGAAAGAGAAATTAAGGAAACAATCCCATTCACCATTCCAAGAAAAAGAATTAAATATTTAGGAATAAACTTACCTCAGGAGACAAAAGAACTGTACACAGAAAACTATAAGACATTAATGAAAGAAATCAAAGACAACAGAAACAGATGGAGAGATATCCCATGTTCCTAGGTAGGAAGAATCAATATTGTGAAAATGACAATACTACCAAACACAATC
>NW_011494706.1:4573337-4573871 GCF_000754665.1 Bison bison bison
TCTCAAAAAATATGCAAGCAACTCCTAGAGCTCAACTCCAGAAAAATAAATGACCCAATCAAAAAATGGGCCGAAGAACTAAATAGACATTTCTCCAAAGAAGACATACAGATGGCTAACAAACACATGAAAAGATGCTCAACATCACTCATTATCAGAGAAATGCAAATCAAAACCACTATGAGGTACCATTTCACGCCAGTCAGAACGGCTGCAATCCATAAGTCTACAGGCAATAAATGCTGGAGAGGGTGTGGAGAAAAGGGAACTCTCTTACACTGTTGGTGGGAATGCAAACTAGTACAGCTATGGAGAACAGTGTGGAGATTCCTTAAAAAACTGGAAATAGAACTGCCTTATGATCCAGCAATCCCACTGCTGGGCATACACACTGAGGAAACCAGAAGGGAAAGAGACACGTGTACCCCAATGTTCATCGCAGCACTGTTTATAATAGCCAGGGCATGGAAACAACCTAGATGTCCATCAGCAGATGAATGGATAAGAAAGCTGTGGTACATATACACAATGGAG
>NW_011494706.1:4573971-4575299 GCF_000754665.1 Bison bison bison
AACTGGACAGCTGCATGTAAAAGAATGAAATTAGAACACTTCCTAACACCATACACAAAGATAAACTCATAATGGATTAAAGACCTAAATGCAAGACCAGAAACTATAAAACTCTTAAACATAGGCAGAACACTTGATGACATAAATCAAAGCAAGATCCTCTATGACCCACCTCCTAGAGTAATGGAAATAAAAACAAAAGTAAACAAGTGGGACTTGATTAAACTTAAAAGCTTGTGCACAGCAAAGGAAACTATAAGCAAGGTGAAAAGTAACCCTCAGAATGGGAGAAAATAATAGCAAATGAAACAACTGACAAAGGATTAATTTCCAAAATATACATACAACTCAGTCAAAAAGTGGGGAAAAGACTTAAACAGACATTTGTCCAAAGAAGACCTACAGATGCTTATCAAATGCATGAAAAGATGCTCAACATCACTCATTATTAGAGAAATGCAAATCAAAACTACGATGAGGTATCACCTCACACTGGTCAGAATGGCCATCATCAAAAAGTCTACAAACAATAATGCTGGAGAGGATGTGGAACAAAGGGAATGCTCTTGCACTGTTGGTGGGAATGTACATTGATACAGCCTCTATGGAAGACGGTATGGAGATTCTTTAAAAAACTAGGAATAAAACCACTATACAACCCAGCAATCCCACTCTTATGTATATACCCTGAGGAAACCAAGGTTGAAAAAGATACATGTATCCCACTGTTCATTGTAGCACTATTGACAATAGCTAGAACATGGAAGCAACCTAGATATCCATCGACAGATGAATGGATAAAGAAGTTAAGAATGTATAAAGAAGTGGTACATATACAACTGACACAATATACACAATGGAATATTAGCCATAAAATGAAATGCATTTGAGTCAGTTCTAATAACACCTATATATGGAATCTACCAAAATGGTACTGAAGAATTTATTTACAGGGCAACCAGTGGAGAAACAGACATAGAGAATAGACTTATGCACGTGGGGAGAGGGGAGGAGAGGGTGAGATGTATGGAAAGAGTAACATGGAAACTTACATTACCACATGTAAAATAGATTGGAGAAGGCAATGGCATCCCACTCCAGTACTCCTGCCTGGAAAATCCCACGGACAGAGGAGCCTGGTAGGCTGCAGTCCATGGGGTCGCTAAGAGTCGGACACGACTGAGCGACTTCACTTTCACTTTTCACTTTCATGCATTGGAGAAGGAAATGGCAACCCACTCCAGTGTTCTTGCGTGGAGAATTACTGGGACGGGTGGGCTGCCATCTCTGGGGTCGCACAGAATCGGACACGACTGAAGTGACTTAGC
>NW_011494706.1:4575399-4581235 GCF_000754665.1 Bison bison bison
ATTCAGGAGACTCGGGTTCGATCCCTGGGTCAGGAAGATCCCCTGGAGAAGGAAATGGCAACCCACTCCAGGACTCTTGCCTGGAGAATCCCATGGAGGGAGGAGCCTGGTAGGCTACAGTCCATGGGGTCACAAAGAGTCTGATAGGACTGAGTGACATCACTTTCAGGAAACTCAAACAAGGGCTCCGTATCAACCTAAAGTGGTGGGATGGCGAGGGAGATGGGAGGGAGGATCAAAAGGGAGGGGATATGTGTATACCTATGACCGACTCGATGGACGTGAGTTTGAGTGAACTCCGGGAGTTGGTGATGGACAGGGAGGTCTGGCGTGCTGTGATTCATGGGTCGCAAAGAGTCGGACACAACTGAGCGACTGAACTGAACTGATGGCTGATTCATGTTGAGGTTTCACAGAAAACAACAAAATTCTGTAAAGCAATTATCCTTCAATTAATAAATTAAAACAGTGGGAAAAAAGAAGAATATGAGGGACATTCTAAAAAAAAAATATATATATATATACAAGACAGTAAGATATTAATGGGGCAAAATGAAAAAACAAAATATGAATAGGAAGTTTACATCTAAAGCCACGAAAAACAGAATAAACATAGAAAACAGCATGTTCAGATCAAAGAAAAGAGAAATTCAACTTCTTTTATGATAAAGTTTAGATAATCATAAGACACACGTGAAATAAATGAGTAAGTTCTACATGTACCAAGACTGGGATACAAATTTGGGAGTAATTTATATAGAGTCATTTAAAAAAATGACTTGAATACAAAAATGAGTTCAAGATGCTCCCCTTGGAAGAGAAGCATTCTTTCAATGCAGGGTGAAAACAGGAGGATCTATACTGAAGGAGAACCTGGAAAGTCTCTTTCCCTCTCCTTCTCTCTCTCTCTGTGTCTCACACACACATGCACACACACACAAACACACACACCAATAAAAACAAACAAACAAAAATCAAGGAAAGGGACATGGATCTCATTGAAATGAATGACTATAATGACACTGAGAAGTTTAAGATAAGGCCTAAGAAATGTTACTTGGATGTCTCAAAAAGGAAGTAAATAATTTTAAAGCAATAAATTTGATAGAATATTAAGGCTAGAAACTAAATACAGAATTTTACAGTGTTGTTTAAATTTTCACTTTAATTCTATTATATTTGATCATTTTTTGTTATCAGAGTGGGAAAACAGGAGAAAGTTCACTATAGTTAAGAAGTCGAATCAGCGACATAGACCACTTATTTGTAGAAATTAGCACTAATAGAACAGATGATAACACAGTAGTAAAAAAGGCAACAGGAAAAAAGCACACTGAAAATAGTTTCTAGAAAAAGAAAGAAATATAAATTGTTTTAAGTAAACAACTTAAAAACAAGAAAGTATCAAGTTCTTCAAAATTTTATGACACAATATTCAGTCTTAATGAGGGTGCAGGAGACTTCTCTAGGGGCTTGCTAGGTGGTGTAGCGGTAAAGAACCTGCCTTCCAATGCAGGAGATGCACAAGACTCGGGGTCAATTCCTGGGTCGGGAAGATCCCCTGGAGTAGGAAATGGCAACCCGCTGCAGTATTCTCACCTGGAGAATCCCATGGACAGAGGAGCCTGGAGGGCACAGTCCACAGGGATCACAAAGGGTCAGATATGACTAAAGCACACACACACACACACACACACACACACACACACACACACACTACTCTTTGACACTGCTGGGGAGCATATATTGAACAACCTTTCTTAAAGGCAGGTTAGCAACGTATTTCTGCAACATTTAAAGTGCAATTCACTTTGACATAGTAACTCTGCTTCAAGGAAGTACTTTCAAAAAATTTCAGAGACATTCACAATGATTTTTATATAAAAATGCTAACCTGATCAACACCTTGAAATAATACACTACTATAACAATATGTGGGCTTCCCTCGTGGTTCAGGTGGTAAAGAATCTGTCTGTAATGCAGGAGACTGGGGTTCAATCCCTGGGTCAGGAAGATCCCCTGGAAAAAGAAATGGTAATCCACTCCAGTATTCTTGTCTGGTGAATTTCATGGACAGAAGAGCCTGGTGGGTCACAGTCCATCGGGTTGCAAGTGTCAGACACAGCTTAGTGACTAAACAACAGCAGTATGTAAATGGTTTACATATACAAGGACTTTGCTGGTGGCTCAGACGGTAAGGCGTCTGCCTGCAATGCAGGAGACCCAGGTTCGATCCCTGGGTTGGGAAGATCCTCTGGAGAAGGAAATGGTAACCCATTTCACTACTCTTGCCTGGAAAATCCCATGGACAGAGGAGCCCGGTAGGCTATAGTCCATGGGGTCACAAAGAGTCGGACACGATTGAGCGACTTCACTTTCACTTACATATATAATACTATGGCATAATATGTCTTTAAAGTCTGCTGTAGAAAAAGTATTTAATATGTGATATACTATTTGAGCACAGGCTCTGGAATAAGATATCCTAAGTTCACAGCTAGGCTCTGCCACTTACTTGCTATGACTATATAAGAGGAGCCATTGCTTTCTTATATATAAAACAGAAATAACAGTAATTTCATGTATTTAATCAAAGCTATTAGTGAGATTAAAAAGGTACAAAATATAAAGAACATAGCACACTGCCTGACATACAATAAGCACTCAACAAATATTGTCTTGATGAATAAAATGTATGAAAAATGCATAAAGCTATATGTTCAATTGCTCTTAATTCTGTAAGAAAGTAAACTTAGGCATATCCACATAAAAAACTATGGAAGGAAATTTGCCAGCAAGATTTTAAGCGTGGTCAACTCAACATTGTGGGATTACATGAGATTTTTATTTTCTTCTTTACACTTTCTATACTTTCCAAATTTTTAACCATAAACATGTATTACATTTATAACTTTAAAACGTTCTCTAAAATTGCTGCTGCTGCTAAGTCGCTTCAGTCGTGTCCGACTCCTAGCGACCCCATGGACTGCAGCCTACCAGGCTCCTCTGTCTATGGGATTCTCCAGGCAAGAGTACTGGAGTGGGGTGCCATTGCCTTCTCCGTCTCTAAAATTAGCACATGCTTATTTGACAAGTGATGATGGCATTTTACAGTGACTGTAGAAATAGTCTAAAAAGTTTTGCTTTAGAAGCTGGGCTGGAGGAAGCACAAGCTGGAATCAAGATTGCCCGGAGAAATATCAATAATCTCAGATATGCAAATGACACCACCCTTATGGCAGAAAGTGAAGAACTAAAGAGCCTCCTGATGAAAGTGAAAGAGGAGAGTGAAAAGGTTGGCTTAAAGCTCAACATTCAGAAAACTAAGATCATGGCATCCGGTCCCATCACTTCATGGCAAATAGATGGGGAAACAGTAAAATCAGTGTCAGACCTTATCTTTTGGGGCTCCAAAATCACTGCAGATGGTGATTGCACCCATGAAATTAAAAGATGCTTACTCTTTGGAAGGAAAGTTATGACCAACCTAGACAGCATATTCAAAAGCAGAGACATTACTTTGCCAACAAAGGTCCGTCTAGTCAAGGCAATGGTTTTTCCAGTGGTCATGTATGGATGTGAGAGTTGGAATATGAAGAAAGCTGAGTGTCGAAGAATTGATGCTTTTGAACTGTGGTGTTGGAGAAGACTCTTGAGAGTCCCTTGGACTGCAAGGAGATCCAACCAGTCCATTCTAGAGGAGATCTACCCTGGGTGTTCTTTGGAAGGAATGATGCTAAAGCTGAAACTCCAGTACTTTGGCCACCTCATGTGAAGAGTTGACTCATTGGAAAAGACTCTGATGCTGGGACGGATTGAGGGCAGGAGGAAAAAGGGACAACAGAGGATGAGATGGCTGGATGGCATCACTGACTCAATAAACATGGGTTTGGGTGAACTCTGGGAGTTGGTGATGGATAGGGAGGCCTGGCGTGCTGCGGTTCATGGGGTCACAAAGAGTTGGACACAACTGAGCGACTGAACTGAACTGAACTGAAGGATTATAGTCACTTGTTCTTTATTAAAGATGCAAATGTGAATAACCATAAAGTAACTAGACTAAAGGTTCTGGACTCAAGAATCTATAACTGATAACCCAAAGCCAACAAGACATTTTCTCAAAATGTAAAGGACAGTTAATTCATACAAATGGTTTTGCGCTCTTGTTTTACAACAAATTTCACAATGCTTATCAAATATTATAAATTTAAGCATAAAATAAACAATATTTATTATTTATATTATAGCAATTCCTAATTGTCTTAATTCATCTGTGTAGGCATCCTTATGTTCATGCACACCCAAGAACCTAAAATGAGAAAATACATCTGGAAAAAGCTATAAACGGACAAAAAATGCCTGTCAACCTAGAATCCTATACACAGAGAAAACATATTTTAAAAAATCAAAGGTGAAACAAAGGCTTATTCAGATATACAAAGCTGAAAGAATTCATCACCAGCAGATCTGGTGATAAAATGGTAAAGGACATCCCGCAGGCAGAAGAAAAGTGATACTAAGTGGAAATACATATTTCACAAAGGAATAAAGAACGCTGGAAACAGAAGACAGTAGAGCTGTAAAGCACTCCGGCAACACCAAGAGTGGCAACAGGTATGTGGCTGGATTTGCTCTCCAAATTCAGAGACCAGTGTAAGAAAGAGGCATCTCACAATTAAAACGCAGGTCTCTGATCCTACATAATTCTTCCTGTCTGCCTTAATACAGAGAGCATTAAGGAGATAAAGAGAGCTCAATATTATTTGATTATTATTTTCATTAAAAGGGTATTGATTTAAATTTTTTTCACATTTCAAAGTGATATTCATTAAAGAAAGGATCTAAAAATCTGATACACAATTAAAACAAGAAAATTAAAGCCACCTTTAAATTAGAAAAGAGGGAGAGAGGGAGGGAAGTGCCACAGATTTTGCTATTTCTTTGAAGGGCATTTCAATATACCTTTTTAGAGGTAAGTTGTATGGTGATAATGTGGAGACAAACTCAAGAAACTATAAAAATGAGCAGAAGAAAGAGGAGAGATAATAAATGATTGAACATGGGTGAGGGAATAAATAATACTAGTTACAAAAAAGGGCACTGGCTTGGGGTGACTGCAACCGTGGACTGACCCTACAACCCAGAAGGTTGTGAACATGCAGCACATTTACTATGTAAGTGCTTACCTGGTAGGGAAAAGTTTTTTGGCATCTGATACCCACTTTGCTTGAATTTTTTACCTTGAGAGAGGGCAACTTTTAGATGCAACTTTATAAAGTAGTAACTGATAATCTCTTTCAAATCTTGGCTCATAATTAAAATAGCAGAAAAGAAGGGATGAGTCATGATAGTAAAAATTAATTGGACAGTTTCTCCTCATCAGACCATCCCAGAGTAGAAAGCTTACAGATAACATATGCTTTCCAAAATTTTTCCAGAATAGCAGAGGAAATACCTGTTTATCCCTGGAAATACTGTCTACTGGAATGCAATTTACAGGAAGGTGGCTTTACAAACTGGCCACTTTGTTAACGTGTCCTGTGTATATTCATAACATTATTGCAGCAAAAATTAATGGTTAATAACTTAGTATGAGAAACGCTGGGCTGGAAGAAGCACAAGCTGGAATCAAGATTGCCAGGAGAAATAGCAATAACCTCAGATATGCAGATGATACCACCCTTATGGCAGAAAGTGAAGAGGAACTAAAAAGCCTCTTGATGAAAGTGAAACTGGAGAGTGAAAAAGTTGGCTTAAAGCTCAACATTCAGAAAACTAAGATCATGGCATCCGGTCCCATCACTTCATGGCAAATAGATGGGGAAACAGTAAAATC
>NW_011494706.1:4581537-4624887 GCF_000754665.1 Bison bison bison
GCTGGATGGCATCACCGACTCGATGGATGTGAGTTTGAGTGAACTCCGGGAGATGGTGACGGACAGGGAGGCCTGGCATGCTGCGATTCATGGGGTCACAAAGAGTCAGACACGACTGAGTGACTGAACTGAACTGAATAGTATTTTAATAAAAATTTAGAACAAACAAAGTGTAAATGGCTATCATGCCACTCAGCTAAATTACAAGTTACCCTCTAAATTATAAGGCAAAGTAGCACCATAAAAGAGAGAGGAAAGAACAGAAAAAGAAAATGTTAGGTCTCAAGAATAAATGTTTTGAAAGCAACTGAAACACAGGTATATTCACTTATTCAACAAATATTTAATGAGCACCTCCAACATTTCAGGTGTCATATGAAATGATACAGACAGACATGAAGACAAATTCAGAATGTTAAGATATAATATCGAATAGTAAGGGAGACCCAAAACTTTTTAACTATACTAGATACTCAGGAGATATATATCCATGGTAAATTTTTAAAACTACTCAAAACTATCTGTGATTAGTTTCTGAGACATTTGGAAGGGTAAAAACATCACAATAAAAAACGCTTATTGTATCAGCGGTGGTAAGGGAAGAGGAGGGAGAAAAGTATTTTCTCTATATATCTGTTTATTTGACACACCTTGAAAGAAGATTGACCAAATTTGAGACAACACTGAAATCATTTTCTTAAGGAAGAGTTATCAAGAAGTTAGAAAGCTATAAAGCTATAATACAGCAAGCTAGAAAGCTATAGTACAGTCTTTTAAAGGTAAAAGGAACATCTAACCTGGAACTTTAATTTTGTCCACAACTGAGTTCTGAAGGGTAACTTTCGCATGGCCACATGGTGATTATTTTAGTTGCAGTTTAAACTATATGAAGTATTACATATTCTCTATAGAAAGATTAAATATTCCATATTTGCTGAAATAGAAACATAGACTAGAGCCATTCAACCCTTTGATGTATATTAATTCTAAGTTTCTTGAGAGAAAGAAAGAGGAAAAAGAGAGACAGAGATGGGAGTGAGGTGGGAGAGGGATGAAAAGAATGGAAAACATATCTG
This sequence comes from Bison bison bison, assembly GCF_000754665.1. Classification (NCBI taxonomy): domain Eukaryota; kingdom Metazoa; phylum Chordata; class Mammalia; order Artiodactyla; family Bovidae; genus Bison; species Bison bison. The sequence continues at coordinate 4,582,614 of NW_011494706.1, forward strand.
CATAAGAACCGCATTATACTCATCATACTGTTTTGTAAATCCTTAATACAATATATTTCTATATCAGTAAGTACAAATAACTTTCTATATCAGTAAGTATACAATATATTTCTATATCAGTAAGTATACATGTATTGACTGGAGACAGCAACCAAAATGTTCCTTTTGTATTTTTTTTACACTGATAACTTTTGAATAGTAAATTATAAATGCTATGCAAATGAGTATACCTTTAATGGTGGAAATAAGTATAATAATTTAAAAGATGTGAACACTGCCATAATGTGACCACTTATTTTCAAATATATATATACACATATATGTGTGTATATATATATATATATATATAGGTCACATGATCCCAAAGATTCTCATTTCATTACCTCCAGTTGTCTTTTTTAATATATTCACTGAGGCATTTATTAAGTATTATAACAACAGCAGGATTACTGTACTAGGTAAATATTCATTTAGAAGGTCTGAGGAAATGCACACTGGGATGGGTAAAGCAAAGTTCTCATATCAATGTAATTAAAACTACACAGGAGAAAACATCAGTAAACAGGTTAACATAAAAGAAACCTAATTTTAAAAATGAGTGATACAAAAACAAATAGTTCTGAGTTTAGAAAACAGGAACTGACTAACTGGTTAATAAGAAATTTTCTTTTTTTTCAGTGAATTGCCTTTTCACTATTTTAATGGTGTTTTTTGGAGAACAAGAGTACTTAATGTATTTATTTTTGGTCGCTCCGCATGTAGGATCCTAGCGCCCCCGCTGGGGCTGAAGCTACGCCGCACTGGAAGGGTGGAGTTTTACCCACTGGGCCACAAGACAAGACCTCAAATTTTCTACATTTTTGGCTTTAAATCAATTGGTGTTTCGGTTTGGCTTTGGGGCCTATTTACTTAAGAGAGGTGATTGATAATTAATAGTGTTTTAATATTAACTATAAGAATTATTCCCTGTCACTTTAGAACGATTTATATTTCTCACGAAACAAAGAAAAATGATGCAGATTTTGGCAAACAAATTTTAACTCTCTTGGAAGAAAGGTTCTAAATTAATAATAGGAAATACTACTGTTGCTGCTAAGTCGCTTCAGTCGTGTCCGACTCTGTGCGACCCCATAGACGGCAGCCCACCAGGCTCCCCTGTCCCTGGGATTCTCCAGGCAAGAACACTGGAGTGGGTTGCCATTTCCTTCTCCAATGCATGAAAGTGAAAAGTCAAAGTGAAGTCGCTCAGTCGTGTCTGACTCCTAGCGACCCCGAGGACTGCAGCCCACCAGGCTCCTCCATCCATGGGATTTTCCAGGCAAGAGGACTGGAGTGGGGTGCCACTTAGGAAATACTACTATCATCACAAAATACAATCTTTTATAGGAATATCTTATTTTACAGGGGAGCCTGGCATGCTGCAGTCCATGAGACTGTAAAAGAGTCGGACACGACTTAGCAACTGAACAACAACAATTATAGAATCCATTGACAGAGCAAAGAAGTTATTTCCTTCAGTAAGACAATAAATTACTTTTAAACACAAAATATTAATACCCCACTTTCTTTGTTTTAAGTATAACACCTAGTCAGCTGAAGATTCACTCAAAACATTCATTTCAGACCTTTCTTGTTCAAGTGTTCAGATCAGTTCAGTTCAGTCGCTCAGTAGTGTCCGACTCTTTGGGATCCCATGAACCGCAGCACGCCAGGCCTCCCTGTCCATCACCAACTCCTGGAGTTCACTCAAACCCATGTCCTTTGAGTCAGTGATGCCATCCAACCATCTCATCCTCTGTCGTCCCCTTCTCCTCCTGCCCTCAATCTTTCCCAGCATCAGGGTCTTTTCAAATCAGTCAGATCTTTGCATCAGGTGGCCAAAGTATTGGAGTTTCAGCTTCAAAATCAATCCTACCAATGAACACCCAGGACTGATCTCCCTTAGGATGGTCTGGTTGGATCTCCTTGCAGTCCAAAGGACTCTCAAGAGTCTTCTCGAACGTGTTATGGGAATACAAATAAGGTTACTCTGGTAAGATGTGATCCCTAACCACATAGAAAGAGATGATAATGAAGGTGTGGCTTCCTATTTAAACAAATCAATTTAGTTCCTCTGAAGGTGTGGTTTTCTATTTACATAAATCAGTTTTATTTATCAGTCCTCTATTTAAATAAATTAGTTCCTCTTGGGAAACATCTTCGGATATCAATATGTTCTTAGAATTATAAAAGAAATATTACTACTATTGGTTTCACTGGAGATTCACAAATGATTTTCAACATGGTTTATTATTTCTAGATAAGACCCTAAAAGTAATACAAACTTAAACCTGAAAAAAATCAAAGCCAGTCGTTAGTATTTAACTTTCTGAAAAAAATAAAATTAGATTTCATTGATTTTGGCACTCATATTTTTTAGTCTACTTTTATTTCTACTGCCAATCCTCTGTATCATCCCCAATTTGTTGCATCAGTAGCTAGATAAGGATTAATCAAAATCTTTTAAGATACTTATAGCTCAAGATGATGAAAGCTCGGACATAAAATATGAACATCTGAGGCTCTGGTGTGTATCCAATTATCCCAAGAGGATGTTTAACCCTCTCTGAGAGATTCCACAGGTCTAGATGGCACTCAAGAACCTATGTTTTTAGACAACACATTTTTAGAGACATTGATCTCCACAATCACCATCATTGCAGGATCCAAGTTCCTATTCTCTCTCCTACCACTGTCATTTTCAGAAGAGCCAGAACTACTATCATTTGTCTTGATATGTCTCAAGTGAAACTATATGCTGATCTCCATAGTACATATTGTCAAATGATATATACCATGTTTCTGATCACTATCCATGAGCTAGACAGATGAATGGATATATACAAAGGAAGACAGATAATAGATAACAGACCCATCCACCTATTTATCTAATATACATTAAAGAAATATATTCTGACTACAAATCAGAAAGTAATTCAAATGTCTTAACATTTTCCACATCTGAGACACACTCTGAAATTCTGTTCTAAAAAATCAAAAGAAAGCTACCAATGAAAGAAATTCCCAGAAACATTTCCCAGAAGATTTTAGATGTTAACAGTAGCTGGTTTACCTGCCGTCTCGCTGAGCAGCACCGCCTTCTGTCACTGTCTTGACAAATATCCCCAGCTTTTCAAGGCCTGCATCTGCTCCAACACCCATTCCAATAATACTTATGCCAAGTCCATCCTCATCTATGAAAAAGGAAAAAAGTGAACAACCTTAATTTTACACTCATCCATAATTAGCTTCTGAGATCTATTTGCTGCTTTTAATTTTGTTCTTTGTGAACTATACTGACATGTTTGCTTTGACAGAATTTTATCCTATGCTGGGGAGCAAGGACGTTAAATAAGATCCCTTAAAAGGCTCGTTAGTTTATTTTCACTATTGCAGTTGGCTATTCATTGTGATCCCTGGAAAAGGTAATAACTTGATTATCGAGCAATCAATCTATCTGAAAACACAGCCTAACTAAATAATAAAGTATTTTTAAGCACAGAGCATACATACTCACACATATATGTATGTTTGAGTATATAATTTTAAATTACTGTGATTATAATACATCTGGAATTTCCCATCTATTTATGTGGTCTTCTTTTTCTCTTTTAACTTGGGCCACGTGCCCATTCATGTTAATAAGATGGTAAGTATCTCTCAATATTTTCCTCTGTTCTACTATACAAGCATATAAACATATGATCAGATAAAATATACACATATATTACATATAATTGAATATACATATTATATAGTGTTTAATTTTCCTTCTTATTTCCTTTACACAAACAAGATCATATTATACCTACTTCTCTCTGCAGCTTATTTTTCTGATCCAATGATAAGATATCAACTTATATAGCCTTAAATCACTAATATCATAACAGTTCATGGTGAGAAGGTATCATAATTTATCCAACCATTTCTCTACAAACAGGCATTCACTTCTGTTTTCATTTTATTGGACCTTTGAACAATATTGACAATCACATTTTTTAATTCAGATACAATTTTTCTTTCTGTGAACACATATATTTTAACATTAATGAAATAAAAGATACACTAGTTGCATTCCACATTTTTTGGTTAACATTCAAAGTTGTTTTCCGATAGCCTCAAAGTCTTTATAATAATGGTGCATTAGCTGTATAAAAATAGATATGAACTAATAATCAACAGTGTTGGATTGATTAAAAAAAATAAACTGGCTCATGTGCTCAATAGAATGTTTCATGCTTTTAAAAGACTCTTTAGCAATAACCTTTAATTTGCTAAGTATTTTCAGCTAGTAATTTTTTGAATAGGGTTCATCTCATTGATTATTACTTATTACTAGCTTCTGCTTTAAGTATTTCTAACAATTCATAATCCTACATTTTTAGTCTGCTGCTGCTGCTGCTGCTAAGTCGCTTCAGTCATGTCTGACTCTGTGCAACCCCAGAGACGGCAGCCCACCAGGCTCCCCCATCCCTGGGATTCTCCAGGCAAGAATACTGTAGTGGGTTGCCATTTCCTTCTCCAATGCAGGAAAGTGAAAAGTGAAAGTGAAGTCGCTCAGTCGTGTTCAACTCTTAGCGACCCCATGGACTGCAGCCCACCAGGCTCCTCCGCCCATGGGATTTTCCAGGCAAGAGTACCGGAGTGGCATATCTAAATGCTGTCTAATACTACCCCCAGACCAGACACTCACCCTGTCTACACTATATGGCTCCCCTCCCCGAGGCCCCTCTCCCGAGCTTCAGGCCCGCTGCCTCCAAGGTGCCCCCCGCCCGGCACCCTGCCCTCTGCCAGGCCACCTAAGCCTAGGGGCAGCTCCTGTGGCTTGGCACCAGGCTCCTCCCTGCCTGTCCCCACACCTCCAGGTTGTCCTCCACACTTGCCAGATTAATCCTCGCGAAGACTCACGTCGCTCTCCCACTCAGAACCTCTGAAGCCCTGCCTGGCGCACCAGTGGCTAAAATCCTTAGCTGGCATCCACAGGCCAGGCACAGGCCATCCACGATGGGCCTTGACACACACACCTGTATGTTTTTTCTCAGTGCGTGGTCTTGCATGGATAGTATTGCGTGGGTAGCCTAGTATGGATGCACATTTGTGCTTGGGCTAGCCCTGGGCTGCTACAGATTGTTTACCCACTTGGAAAATATTTTCTAAGGATAAATTCCTGGGAGTTGAATTTGTGTTTAAAGGATAGGAGGCTTTTGCTCCGTGTTGCCAAATTACCCTGTGTAAAGACTGTGCCAGTTCACATTCCCGTCACAGTCGGGCGAGGCCTGTCCCCCTGCATTCCTGCGTGTGCTGGTCTTACTGGTCCATTTTGAAATGGGGTGGCATCGCACTGCCACCACTGCACCAGTGCAGAATGCACTTAAGGCACCTAAAAAGGCGTGGGGAAAAAACATTAGAAACGTCTGAGTGGCTGTTACTGAGGTAGCCTATAAGGCAGTTATGTCTTAAAAAGATTTGGCTTAGTTGGGGAGATAAGACATATGACAAATTTTTAGTCTACATATGTTTAAAAATATGTCATTTAGCAAAAGTGTGATGTCTTTGCTCAGTTGTATGCTAAAGAAAGCTAGTACAGAGTTTGATCTCCAGCTGAAGGCACATCCACATTAATTTTAGGCATAGGTACCTCTCTGCTGTGAGAACTGTTGACTAAATGAGTGATCACTGGGGACTTTCCTTCACTCCTTACATTTAGAATATTTGCACACATCATTTTCCACATTTATTACATTCTAATTGTTTCCCTGGTATAGGTATTCATATTCATTAAGAGGCATTCTCGTTCTAAAACTTTCCTACATTCGCTATAGCTTTACAGTTTCTCCCTAGAATGAGGTTTCTTATGCATAAGAAGGTCAGATCTGTGCTGAAAGCTCTTCCTCATTGGTTACATGTATACAGTTGCTTCTGTTACATAAATTCTCTTATGTGTATAAAAGTCAGCTGTATTCAGAATTATTGCACATATTTATCACATTCATAGGATTTCTCTAGAGTGTGAATGTTTATATTTATGAAGGGATTAATAATGCCCAAAAGCCTTCCCAGTGTTTACATTTAGTGAGTTTGCTCTTGTGTTGTTTAAGAGATGATCGCTGTAGACTTTTCCACATTGAATAATGGTGCAGGGCTTATATCCTGTATGAAATCTTTGGTGAATATTAAGTATTAGGGGGATTCTTATTCGTATTCATTGTATTTACAGAGCTTTTGTTCATTATGAATTAACACATATCAAGCCAACATTAAGTTACCATACTCGGTATACTCAAAGGGCTCCTCTCAAATGTGGATTCTCTGTACTACTATGCCATTTAATGGTTTCTACCAACAAATATCCTGCATGAAAATTATATCTTAGTTTTTAAATCTGTTTTCTCTCCCTGGACTCAGGTTTTAGTAAAATCATCTCCCTTCCTTTCATAGCTCCTCTTGATGCTCTAACTGGAAAATTACTCAGTCTTGCAAAGATGAAAATGCAACTGTGGGCAAAGCAGTATGTTGGCTTGAGCCACTCTCAACTCAGTGCAGACCACTTGAAAGACATGGCGATAACTGAAAGAAAACTAAAGGAAGAGTACAATCAACCCAGAGATCAGTTGACTGATTTCATCCCTGTACAGCTTCTCTGAGATGGCAGGCATGGGTGAAGTCCAGAGCCACACGCTTGAAGGCTTTGATTTCTGTGGTTGCACCATCAAGAACCCAGCAGCCACCGTGTCTTCCTCTGTATATATTCTACTAGGAACAGGCAGAGCACGAAGTATGCAAAACATCAAGGAAAAGATGGAAAAGACTCAAAGGCTATGTTAGAAAGATGCTGACACCACCTTCTGGAGCTCAGAGCTTATTTTCTCTACCAGGAAAAAAGATCTCATGTTGGTTCAGCATTCCCCTCACAACTAGTGAGGTTTGAGCTTGTATTCATAGAAATGTGGGTCATTCAATTTCCTCTAAAGTAAAGTACCAATTTTTCTAATGAGTTTTGCCTGTCTCTTTCATCCTGATAATTTACAGACTCTTAGAATATTATAGCTATTAACTCCATGTCACCTATAATGAATATTTCCCCTCCTAAATATATCGCTTATCTGTTGGCTTTGTTTGACAATATTGCCTTCAAAAGTTTAAAATTTTGAATGAGTGAATTGGACCATCTTTCTTTTATAATTTCTGATTTTCCAAACGGTTAAGCCCTTCCTCCCAGAAGCCCAGATGTAGATATACGTTTTCATAAAATATCTTTGTTTTTTAAATATTTTATTATTTAATTCATGTAGTTTAGCTTTCTATATGATATAATGAAAATGAAGTTTTCCCAACTTAACATTCTTTCAGATAGATGCTCAGTTATGCCAGAACAATTTGTAAAGTACCCTGTTACTCCTAGAGTATCTCACATGTCAAGTTATTAAATTTTCATGCACACTAACATCATTCTCTGGACCTTGTAATTTGTTTCAATGATCAACTGCTGTATGATTACAATTTGTTCTGATTATCGAGGATTTACATTACATTCAGATATTTGGGAAATTAAATTCTTTCACTTTCTTTTCCATACTTCTCTTAGGTCTGTATTTTTCCATGTAAAATTTAGTACTGTATTATGCTATCCCCTCTCCCAATGTAACTGATGACAGTTCTATTTGAATTGCATTAAATTTATATATTACTTTATCAGGATCGAAGATACCTATCAGATATAGGAGAGACTTTCCTATACTGAGTCTTCCCATCCAAGAATGCAGAATATCTATTTGCTTAGATCCTGTATCTTTAATCAAGATCTTCAATCAGGATCCTATATCTTTAATGGGCTTCCCTGGTGGCTCAGCTGGTAAAGAATCCTCCTGCAATCCAGGAGACTTGGGTTCGATGCCTCAGTTGGGAGGATCCCCTGGAGAATGGAACGGTTACCTACTCCAGTATTTTGGCCAGGAGAATTCCATCGGGTCACAAAGAGTCGAGCGTGACTGAGCAACTTGCACTTCCACTTTTGTATCTTTAATAACCCCAAACAACCACCTAGCCCAAGCTCTCACTTATAGCAACTCTGCCTGGACTCTTCACATGCACCAGTGGTTTGCAGGAATACAAGAAAACATCAGACCTCATCCACCCTTCCCTACTCCTAGTCACAAATCCAGCCAACTAAAGTAGATGGGTTTCAGGAGAGATGGTAAGGGAGGAGTCTTTCAATATATCATCTATATAGAACTCATATAAACTGTTTTTGAAATTTAAAAAATAAAACTTTCCATGAGAATGAAAACTTTCTCCAATCCTTAGGGGGAAAAAAAGGCTATACTTAGGAAAAATAAAGTCATTTCTATGCTATTAGAATACCAGCATAACATTAACATTGCAGAGCTCATATACCTTTTTCTAGTTCCACTGGGAAAAGTTCCAGCTTTTCTACACGTTTTTCAAGTTCATACTCAGCCGAAGCAGCCACGGGGTCAACTTCATCATTCCTCCTGTCATAATCTTCATTGGAGTATGTGCTGAAGACCTGTAGTAAGATGTCAACAATAAGATGAAAATCCAGAAAAGACAGCTTTCTTAATTTAAAAAAATTCTGCTAAGTATCCAAAACTACATACGTTACAAATTTTGTATGAAGAATTTCTTCTAAACAACTGTTTTGTCATCAAATCAATAGAAATGTTAGGAAAAGGAAAATGGAATCAGAATAAAAGTAACTCACTAATTTAAAAATGTACCACTTTGAATAATTTGAGAGACAAGAGTAACCAGCAGCTAATCATTACATGGTTATCAATATTTATCACTTTTTACAGAATCAGGCTATACCATATTAGCAGCAATAAAACTAAGGTAAAGCATCTTGAGCATGCTGCTAGAGCAAATGCCCATGCGGAATCCATTTCATGCCTGTCTTGTGGAAGCCCTGGTGTTGTAGTGTGCTGGTACTAGAATTATATGGAAACACAGAATCACCGAAACTGACTTCTGTTCTATACTGTACCGGGCAGTGTTAAGCTCTCATTTGTCATCTCTCATTTTACTTGCATGCAAATATACATTAAATTCTCATTGAACATTTTAATGAAATCACTATCAAAATATTGCTGAAGATCTGCAGAAAAAATAGAATATTGGTACGTCTTTCTTCCTGACCTAAGTCATTCAAAAGATCATTATATGTGGTCTTCAAATGTAGCCATAAGGAACTTATTGTCCTTATTTCTGCTGAAATATTTGATTTATTTTAAAAGTAACTGGAACTTGGTTTATAATCCCTCACTTAATACATTGAAGAATATTTAAAAGAAAGAAATATATAATTCATCAAACCAAATTAATTTACATGATAAAAACTGACATTTTCAATTAAATTCAATAGTTATAAAGTATTCAAACTGTGCCTGACAAAACTCTGTCATGTCCTCCAAAACTTAAAATCTCAGAGTGAGCAGTTTTTTAAAAAATATACACAAAAAGTGACAATAAACGTAGAAAGCAGGACTGAAGGTCAGAGATGGAAGAAATCAAGCCTATTGTCTATAAAGCCGGCCCTGCTAGTCCAGATGTGGTTTACATTCATATTACTGGAAAACTGGCAGCTCTTACATGCTATATATGGTAATCTATAAACCAGAAATACATATTGGATACACGGAAACAGATGTAGTGTGGTTCCTAATTCTACACACTTCTCAAAATCATGTCATTTATAGTCTTTGTTCCTGACTTTCAACATGTTTTCATAGCCATGTACCATTCACAGTTGGTCTTTACCACATTTCTCCACCAAAATAAACATTTCTGCATCAAAAGGAACACTTGTAGACTATGGGGTTCATATCTTTTAAATTTATCTTTTCATAAAATATGCTTCCTATGCCCCTTCCATAGAACCTTCTAGTGTTTTTCTTAAATTGTCAGGTTTATGACTTTATCTAAGATAGCCTTTTTGATCTTTCACTTCCCTTATATGTTTTGGTAATCATTAATTCATATATATTCATGCATCAAAAATGTATACAGTACCAGCTCTATGCTAGACATTATGCTAGACACAAAAGAAAGCACAATCTCAAGAAGCTCACAGTTTAGTAGGAAGACAGAAATAAAAATAAACAACTACCACATATGTGATAATTGATGTGACAAAAGAATATACCAAGCAATTTTTTTATCGTTCAGAGAAAGGGAATAATTTCATGGAAGGGGAACTATCTGAGCTGAATCCTAAAGAATAAACAAGGATTCATATATTCAAATGTAGAAGAAGTGAAATATGTATTTCAAATATAAGACACTATAAAACATCTGTATCTTCTGGAAAACATGGACAATTGAACGGATCACAATATAGCATGCCTAGATAAACAAACTTTAATAACACACACAAAAGGTAATTGGATCTGGAACATACATGTCCTGGAAACTATTGGCAGTGATGATTGGAAATTATTCCATTAATGTCTGCCACTCTACTTTTGCTAATAGGTTCAATTATATGATTGCTAAACAAAGATTCAAATGACATTAATACCACAACATAACTCAATTTTACTCCTGCATTTAATACGTTTATAACAGAATGTATATGTATTTTTATATATGTATATAAGTGTATGTATGTGTATATACACTGGAAGTGAGAAATAGATTTGAGGGACTAGATCTGATAGACAGAGTGCCTGATGAACTATGGACGGAGGTTCGTGACATTCTACAGGAGACAGGGATCAAGACCAACTCCAAGAAAAAGAAATGAAAAAAAGCAAAATGGCTGTCTGGGGAGGCCTTACAAATAGCTGTGAAAAGAAGAGAAGCAAAAAGCAAAGGAGAAAAGGAAAGATATACCCATTTGAATACAGAGTTCCAAAGAATAGCAAGGAGAGATAAGAAAGCCTTCCTCAGCAATCAATGCAAAGAAATAGAGGAAAATGATAGACTGGGGAAGACTAGAGATCTCTTCAAGAAAATTAGAAATACCAAGGGAACACTTCATGCAAAGATGGGCTCAATAAAGGACAGAAATGGTATGGATCTAACAGAAGCAGAAGACATTAAGAAAAGGTGGCAAGAATACACAGAAGAAATATACAAAAAAGATCTTCATGAACCAGATAATCATGAAGGTGTGATCACTCACCTAGAGCCAGACATCCTGGAATGTGAAGTCAAGTGGGCCTTAGGAAGCATCACTACGAACAAAGCTACTGGAGGTGATGGAATTCCAGTGGAGCTCTTTCAAATCCTGAAAGATGATGCTGTGCAAGTGCTGCACTCAATATGCCAGCAAATTTGGAAAACTCAGCAGTGGCCACACAACTGGAAAAGGTCAGTTTTCATTCCAATCCCAAAGAATGGCAATGCCAAAGAATACTCAAACTACCACATAATTGCACTCATCTCACATGCTAGTAAAGTAATGCTCAAAATTCTCCAAGCCAGGCTTCAGCAATACGTGAACCGTGAACTTCCAGATGTCAAGCTGGATTTAGAAAAGGCAGAGGAACCAGAGATCAAATTGCAAACATCCACTGGATCGTGGAAAAAGCAAGAGAGTTCCAGAAAAACATCTATTTCTGCTTTATTGACTATGCCAAAGCCTTTGACTGTGTGGATCACAATAAACTGTAGAAAATTCTGAAAGAGATGGGAATACCAGACCTCCAGACCTGCCTCTTGAGAAACCTGTAAGCAGGTGAGGAAAAACAGTTAGAACTGGACATGGAACAACAGACTGGTTCCAAAGAGGAAAAGGAGTACATCAAGGCTGTATATTGTCACCCTGCTTATTTAACTTCTATGCAGAGTACATTATGAGAAATGATGGGCTGGAAGAAGCACAAACTGGAATCAAGATTGCCGGGAGAAATATCAATAACCTCAGATATGCAGATGATACCACCCTTATGGCAGAAAGTGAAGAAGAACTAAAGAGCCTCTTGATGAAAGTGAAAGAGGAGAGTGAAAAGGTTGGCTTAAAGCTCAACATTCAGAAAACTAAGATCATGGCATCCAGTCCCATCAGTTCAGTTCAGTTCAGTCACTCAGTCATGTCCAACTCTTTGCAACCCCATGAATCTCAGCACGCCAGGCCTCCCTGTCCATCACCAACTCCCGGAGTTTACTCAAACTCATGTCCATCGCGTCGGTGATGCCATCCAGCCATCTCATCCTTTGTCATCCCCTTCTCCTCCTGCCCCCAATCCCTCCCAGCATCAGGGTCTTTTCCAATGAGTCAACTCTTGGCATGAGGTGGCCAAAGTATTGGAATTTCAGTTTCGACATCAGTCCTTCCAATGAACACCCAGGACTGATCTCCTTTAGAATGGACTGGTTGGATCTCCTTGGAGTCAAAGGGACTCTCAAGAGTCTTCTCCAACACCACAGTTCAAAAGCATCAATTCTTCGCGGCTCAGCTTTTTTCACAGACCAACTCTCACATCTGGTCCCATCACTTCATGGCACATAGATGGAGAAACAGTGGAAACAGTAGCTGACTTTATTTTGGGGGGCTCCAAAATCACTGCAGATGGTGATTTCAGCCATAAAATTAAAAGACGCTTACTCCTTGGAAGGAAAGTTATGACCAACGTAGACAGCATATTAAAAAGCAGAGACGTTACTTTGCCAACAAAGGTCTGTCAGTCAAAGCTATGGTTTTTCCAGTGGTCATGTATGGATGTGAGAGTGGGACCATAAAGAAAGCTGAGTGCCAAAGAATTGATGCTTTTGAACTGTGGTGTTGGAGAAGACTCTTAAAGAGTCCCTTGGACTGCAAGGAGATCCAATCAGTCCATCCTAAAGGAGATCAGTCCTGGGTGTTCATTGGAAGGACTGATGTCGAAACTGAAACTCCAGTACTTTGGCCACCTGATGTGAAGAGTTGACTCACTGGAAAAGACCCTGATGCTGGGAAAGATTAAGGGCAGGAGGAGAAGGGGACAGCAGAAGATGAGATGGCTGGATGGCATCACCGACTCAAGGGACATGAGTTTGAGTAAACTCCAGGAGTTGGTGATGGACAGGGATGTCTGGAGTCCTGTAGTTCTTGGGGTCACAAAGAGTTGGATATGACTGAGCGACTGAACTGAACTGTGAGTGTATACACACACACCTGCTAGCAAATATTCTTCCCCAAAATGGCTGGTTTATTAAGTTCATTTAGGGATATCCCAAAATTAAATAAAACAAACAGAAAACTAACTATATAACTACAGACTGGAAAATAATATATTAAATAATGTTTGAGGCATCTAGCAATCAGAGGACCATATCACCATCTCATTCTGTAGAGAACAAATAATGTAATATCCTCTCATCCTCAGCCTGTTCATTGTCTGGTAAATTATGTGGGCACCCTTATAAATACAAGGAAAAAAAATGCCAGAATTCATTATTCGTGAATTAAGCTTTTGTTTACCTGGAGAATCCAAGAGGTTAAATAGAAAAATTTAGAACTAACAAGAGTTCAGTGATTTCTACATTCCCTTACTCATGTAAAAAAATCATTCTCTTAAACTTAAGCAAGCCAAACTTGGGCTACTGCTACTATAAATGAAGAGGATAATTACAAGAAAAGCCAAGTGTGTTTCTAGAAATGTAGTTCCCTAACTATTATATCTGTGATAAATTATCATACAACCTCAAATTTATTGTGAGACCTATAGATAGAAAATACTAATGTTGTTTTAAAGAAATTAAAAGTGTTGTCTTGCCTTTGGGAAAAAAAAAAAAAAAAGAGTTCAGTGAAAACAGAATTTGGAAACTGACCAAAAAATCCATAGTCATTTTACAAAATATAATAGACAAGATCATAAATTATAAAATTAGTGATTATAAATGTACAACGGTATCCTTATCTTTAAAACGTAAGTGAAAATTTTAAAAAGCCCTGAGTAAGTGTAATGCCATTCTATGTTCTTGGATTAAAATTATTAATATTGTAAAATCACCTATGATCCTAAATTAGTGTAAATGTCTGTTTGCCCCAATTTAATTTATGAATACAGGGCAATCAAAATAGAAATTCCACTAACATTATTCCTGGAAACTAGGAAGCTGTTTGCAGACTAAGAATAAGAATGGAAACAGACCTTATCAGATATCAGAAGAGATAATAAAACCTCATTTATTAAGGCAATATACTTTGCCCAAAGACAGATCTATTTTTGTACTTTCTGCTTCTCTCCTCTACTTTTCTATTCAAATTAGTTTGGGTGATCTATTCAAAAAATAGTAGGGAAAGAATGAGATATCTTCCTGGAAAAAAAACTCCTATTTCATATGATTAACAAAAGTAAAATTTACATTGGCTAAGGACAAAAAAATAATAAAGTATTAAACTGCTAAAGTTCAAACTACCAAACAATTACATGCATTTCTCATGCTAGTAAGGTTACACTCAAAATCCTTCAAGTTAGGCTTCAGCAGTATGTGTAGCAAGAACGTCCAGTTGTACAAGCTGGGTTTAGAAAAGGTAGAGGAACCAGGGAACAAACTGCCAACATTCGCTGGACGACAGCAGAAGCAAAGGAATTCCAGAAAAACAATTATTTCTGCTTCATCAACTATGAGAAAGTCTTTGACCACGTGGATCATAACAAACCATGGAAAATCCTTAAAACAGATGGGAATATCAGACCACCTTACCTGCCTCTGAGAAACCTGTATGCGGGGCAAGAAGTAACTGTTAGAACCTTACATGGAACAAACGACTGGTTCAAAATTGGGAAAGGAGTTAAGACAAGGCTGTATATTGTCACTCTGTTTATTTAACTTATAAGCAGAGTACATCATGAGAAATGCCAGGTTGGATGAGCCATAAGATGAAATCAAGATTGCTGGGAGAAATATCATCAGCTTCACATATGCAGATGATACTATTCTAATGGCAAAAAAAAAAGGAACTAAAGAACCTCTCAGTGAGGATAAAAGAGGAGAGTGAAAAAGCTGGCTTAAAACTCAACATTAAAAAAAAAAACTAAGATCACGGCATTTGTTCCCATCACTTCACAGCAAATAGATGGGGAAAAAGTGGAAACAGTGACACACAGATTTTCTTTTCTTGAGCTCCAAGATCATCACAGATGGTGACTGCAACCATGAAATTAAAAGACGCTTGCTTCTTGGAATGAAAACTATGACAAACCTAGACAGAGTATTTAAAAGCAAAGACATCACTATGCAGATAAAGGGTCCATCTAGACAAAGTCATTGTTTTTCCAGTAGTCATGTATGGACGTGAGTGTTGGACCATGAGAAGGCTGAGCACTGAAGAATTGATGCTTTTGAATTGTGGTGCTGGAGAAGACTCTTGAGGGTCCCCTGGACTGCAAGAAGACCAAATCAGTCAATCCTAAAGGAAATCAACCCTGAATATTCTTTGGAAGGACTGATGCTAAAGCTGAAGCTGCAATACTTTGGCCACCTGATGCGAAGAGCCAACTCACTGGAAGAGATCCCGATGCTGGGAAAGTTTGAAGGTAAAAGGAGAAGAGGGTGGCAGAGGATGAGACAGTTATAAAGCATCACCGACTCAATGAACATGAAGTTGAGTAAAGCCCAGGAGACAGTGGAGGACGCGGAAGCCTGGCATGCTGCATCCTGGGGTTGCAAAGAGTCTGACACAACTTATGACTGAACAACGACAAACTGCTAAAGGAAAATATGCAACAGTGTTTTTAACAGGCAAGAGAGAATCTTCCCCAAAAGCCACGGATCCTAAAAAGCCTAAAGAAAATAAACTATTTGATTAAAAATTGATGCTGAAAATTTCTAGGTAACAATACACACCATAATGAAATTATAAAACAGGTCAAATATTAGGAGAATATATTGCCAAATACCAAGATGAAATATGAACATTTGTAATATAAGAAATGTTTTATCAACTTAAAAACTACGTCTATAAGTAGGGGGAAGGAAACTGAGAATTCAACAAAGAAACACTACTGTTCAATAAATGATGTAAAGATGCTCAATTTCATTAAAAATTTTCTTCTTAAGGAAAAACACCAATACAGTATACTAACGCATATATATGGAATTTAGAAAGATGGTAACAATAACCCTGTGTATGAGACAGCAAAAGAGACACTGATGTATAGAACAGTCTTATGGACTCTGTGGGAGAAGGAGAGGGTGGGAAGATTTGGGAGAACGGCATTGAAACATGTAAAATATCATGTATGAAACGAGTTGCCAGTCCAGGTTCGATGCACGATACTGGATGCTTGGGGCTAGTGCACTGGGACGACCCAGAGGGATGGTATGGGGAGGGAGGAGGGAGGAGGGTTCAGGATGGGGAACACATGTATACCTGTGGCGGATTCATTTTGATATTTGGCAAAACTAATACAATTATGTAAAGTTTAAAAATAAAATTAAATTAAAAAAAATTTTCTTCTTAAAAATTAATTTAAGAAGGAAATGCAATATATTCACCTATAGGATGACTTTTTAAAAGAGCCTGCAACATTAGTGTTTGTGAGGATATAGGAGAAATACTCTTGAAAAAGCAGGGAAAAAGTCAAACTTTGAAGTTAGCTATCAGGATTGTAAATGTAAATGCCTTTGATCCAATAATGTTACATGTAAGTATTTATAGAGATATTTACTAGTGTGCAGATATCTGTGCAAGGAAGTTCATTAAAGAACCGTTTGTAATTCCCCAAGATGGAAAATTATATAAATATTCAAAGATAGAGAAAATGTCTCACTATGTTATAGTATTTACAAAGATGTAATTTCACACAATGATAAGAAAGATCTATCTCTGCAGACATGAAAGGATTTGAAATTACTTAGCCAAAGCCTCATATATTACTTAACCAAAAAGGCACATGGCAGATATATTTGTATCTATATCCATATGTATCTACTCCTCTATCTCTCTATATACATATATAGTGAGTCAAAGTCACTCAGTCGTGTCTGACTCTTTGCAACCCCATGGAATATAATACAGTTCATGGAATTCTCCAGGCCAGAATACTGGAGCGGGTAGCCCTTTCCCTTTCCAGGTGATCTTCCCAACCCAGGGAACGAACCCAGGTCTCCTACATTGCAGGCGGATTCCTTAACAGCTGAGCCACCAGGGGAGCCCAAGAATACTGGAGTGGGTAGCCTATCCCTTCTCTAGCAAATCTTCCCCACCCAGGAATTGAACTGGAGTCTCCTGCACTGCAGGCGGATTCTTTACCAGCTGAGCTACCAGGGAAGCCCATATATATAGGTTTAAATATATTCTCAATTGGTATGACCCTAACTTTAATCTAAATTAAAGATCTCCTAAATTTCCTAGCCATGTAGCTCTTGCCAAACTATAAAACCACTCTAAGCTTCAGTTTCATTATTTACAAAATGGCTATTATAACAATAACATCTATCATATAAAGTTGCTGTGAAAATGAAATGAGACAATCCAAATAATTATGCTGGGTTCAACGTAAGGGGAGTGAAAGCTTTCCCAGGGTAATCAGGGATAATAATATTTCCCTAGATACCTACACTCATCTCATACTCTTATTTACAAATAAGTTTTGAATGTTTCATCTACTGTGACGCTTAATGCCCTTGGCACAAAAATCTACTAGACTAATTTGGTATTACAGTGTAGACTGGCCTGCCAAAACCCCTACCTGTGTCCAGAGCAATATAATATCATTACACAATGGATTGTTATTTGCCAGGCTTTGTTTTGCCTTGACCAGGAAGAACCTCAGAGATGAAAGGAAAATTGACCTAGGTAAGACTTTCCCTTTCATCAATATGGTCATGACTCATTCAGTATTCTTACAATAGTTCTATCATTTTTATTTATATTACCATAACTGCTCTATAAATATATATGAATAGTTAATTATGCAAATAGTAATCAAAACCCCATCATGATATGGCTGCAATGCAAAAATGCAAAAAGCTAAAGGCCAACCGCATCCTGTGTCCTAATATTCAGCACCATTCAAGAGATACACACATGTTTAGTTCAGTAACCTTTACATTGTTTCTGTGTTATTTCACTGAGAAAAGCAAAAGGATGTTTAAATTTAAGACTTCTTGTTTCAGAGCCAACAAGCGATATTCTATTCCTTGATCAAAGGAAACAAAACAAGACCTTATCCCTTGCTTTACAGCAGAGGCAGGCTTTTAGGGATAACAGGTTTACAAATACAGTTAGCAATGACATTTCTGACCCTGCAACCCAAAGTTATGAAAAATAAATAAAGTTAAAATTAGCGTATAAGATTTCAACTAGAACCATTCTTTTTCAAATTTCCAGTAATTGGAGCTCCAACACTTTTTCAAAACAACACCAACCTTTTTTCAACAATAAGGGAAAAAAACCTGATTTCCTTTACTTCCTTACAACACACTTTCTTTAATCAATGCAGGTCAAAATGAGTCCAGGATTTTCTGTAAATATTGACTGGAAGGAATCTCCCACAAGGCTTCCCCAAGGTTTCAGTCCTGCCTGTCGTCTGTGTTCTGCGTCATCTCCTGACACATCAAAGAGGGAAAGTGTTCCAGGTTCCAGCAAGCTGTATTTCAGATGACGGCTTGGCACAGCACGCTCATGGAAATTAGCCAAGCATTCACATGCTTCCACGAACGGGCCCCACTTATCACAAGCTTCCTTGGCAGAACTCTAACTCACCTTCACATGATTTTAGCAGCTCTGCTTAAGAGACTCTATAAATTGAAACTGAGAGAAGACAGTCCACCTCAAAGTTTTTAAAAACAAATTTGGTGATAAACCATCCTCAGAAAAGAGGATCCTGACAGCCTTAGAACAATGTACACAAAACTTCAGTTTCCTTTCCTTCCCACACTGACTTACAATGTTAAGAATTATAGTTTCTAGATTGCCTAGTGTGTGCCAGGGAGTATATTAGGTTCTCGGTGCAAACTGACATAAGCCAAACTTGAGTTTAAAATCATCAGGCATTTGGGGGTAAGTACTGGCAGTGTCCAAAGATTCTAAATAGGTGAGAGCTTTCGGATAAATATAAACACATTGATGAGTAGGAGGATGAAAAAACAAACCCGCAGCTCCATCTTGCATGCTCAGTACAGTCTCAGATTTCTGTCTTTCAGTTACTCTGACAAGTAACCTGCATGGAGGCATGCTTAAAGCAACTGTGACAGTATTCCACAGTAGGATGTCTCTAACCTAACTCGATCTGTCACCAAAATCCTACATGTCAGAAAAAAAGACCAAATGAATAAGAGAGTTAGACACTCCTACAAAAGCTTAGCTTGCTTGAATCAAAATCTATTTACATAAAATATTTCTAAAACCAATCCACATATTTTCAACATCACTCATTTAACCAATTATCTGTAACATTCCTAACATTAATAAACCTTCCTATGCAGATTTAAAATATGCATCTCTGGAGTGTAGACTTCTAATTAGGTTCTTTCAAATACGAATCCTTGAGTGAAGATCCATGAGTGTTGTACCTAGAGTGCTAACTAAAGACTCCTAAAAGAAAGCTATACCCATAAATGTGGTGGTGTGTATGCTGTAATAACTGAAAGTAAATTACAGACAATATAAAGCTTTACAGAAGTAGTCTTTAACTCTTGTACCAACTGATCCAGTAAATAAGGCAGAAAAAGGGAGAGAATTTACTTTTCATATTTTTACATGAGAAATTCGAAACTCAGAGAACAATATACATGGCATACATGAGGATAACTAATAAACACAAAGTCTGTAAGGACAAAAGGTGTATTTCACTAGTTGCAAGCCGAGTGGTTTCATGAATAACTAAAGAACAGGAAGTGAAAAAACAAAGATACTTGATACAACGGGAGGTAGAGGACAGGCTGAGCAAAAGGCAACACAAAGAGGCCTATATCCTCAGGTTTCTCCAGAGAAGCACAACCAACAGGAAGTGTATGTGTATAAGATGTTCGCCGGCCCAGGGGTCGAACCTGGGTCTCCCACACTGCAGGCAGACTCTTTACTGTCTAAGCCACCAGAGAAGCCCTCATATTTGTATTTACATTAACTAGATTTATTTTAAGGAATTGACTCACGTCATTATAGAGACTGACAAATCCAAAATCTGTACAGTAGCAAGCTGGAGACACAGGGAAAAGTTGCTGTTGGGAGTTCAGGTCCAAAGGATTCTCTCTGCTTCAGGGAAAGTCAGAAAGGAAAGTGAAAGTGAAGTCGCTCAGTCGTGTCCGACTCTTTGCGACCCCACGGACTGTAGCCTACCAGGCTTCTCTGTCCATGGGATTTTCCAGGCAATAGTACTGGAGTGGACTGCCATTTCCTTCTCCAGGGGATCTTCCCGACCCAGGGATCGAACCCAGGTCTCCCACATTGTAGACAGACACTTTACCGTCTGAGCCATACTATAAAGCCTTCAACCTGTTGGATGAGTCCCACCCACATCACAGAGGGCAATTTACTTTACTGTACTCAAAGTCTACTAATTTAGATGTTAACCTCGTTCAAAAACAGCATCACAAAAACATCTAAAATAATATGTGATCTAAAACATCTGGGCACCATGGCCTAGACAAGTTGACACATAAAATTAACTGTCACAAAGTCCTTAAAATAGAATAATCTTTGGCTCCAAAAGCTTGACATCTAACTGAGATAATCATATCTAGATAGTGCCTCTCTATATATCATTGGAGTGCAGTAAATTTTTATATCCCCAGATACATTCATGGAATGTACACAAAACCCATGATAAAATTAAACATACATTTTTGTATTATCAATGGCACCAATCACTTCATATTTGTAGACAATCAACAATGAAATATGGAGAGTGTAAATTCTTCAAATTTAAAATAGCAATGGTTGACTCTGTAGAAAGATAAGCTAAATATAAGAAAACTTTTTATGAAAAAATACTTAAAAATAAGTGGAGTTTTATTAAGGTCACATACACAGAAATTATCAGTGAAATAAAAAGATTAGAAAGTCCTACATCTCTTCATTTTGACAAACTAGAATTCAGTTATAATTAGCACATTTATCTACAAATATGTATATAGTTAAAGTCCTTGAAAAATCTTAAAAATAAGCTTAATATCTCCTTACAAAATCAGCTTATGCCACTAGAGTAATTAAAAAGAAATTCCATCATAAATAAATATAAACTTTGCTTATTTTAAACTTGGACAAATTGTCCAAAAAAGTGAGTTTTTCCGGTAGACAGCTGAACAGAAAACTGGGCAGTTCCACAGATGTTCATGTTTTCTTGGTGTTTTTCAAATTGTAATAAACATTTAAACACATCCATGAGAAATCAGCAATGTTCTCTTTCAGCTCAGCCAGACTTTTAGTTTAAATCAGAGACATATGCTTTTCAAACTGACAACCAGTGCCAGCATAAAATAAACTGGTGGCCTTGGTCCAGTTCCCCGGAGAAGGCAATGGCACCCCACTCCAGTACTCTTGCCTGGAAAATCCCATGGATGGAGAAGTCTGGTGGGCTGCAGTCCATGGGGTCGCTAAGAGTCGGACACGACTGAGCGACTTCCCTTTCACTTTTCACTTTCATGCATTGGAGAAGGAAACGGCAACCCACTCCAGTGTTCTTGCCTGGAGAACCCCAGGGATGGGGGAGCCTGGTGGGCTGCCGTCTCTGGGGTCGCACAGAGTCGGACGTGACTGAGCGACTTAGCAGTAGCAGCAGCAGTGGTCCAGTTCCCACTGAACAGGCATCTTCACCACAGGAAAAACTGAACTAATTAGCACCCCTTGGCAACTTTTAGGGGGGCAGGATAATCTCCTAGAGAAATAACTTTCCATTCACAGAAAGTAATACTCTTGTACAGATGCAACAGGTCGAGCCAGTAAGTCAGAGTTCTGTTCTCGGATTTGTCTTAGCGGTTAGTATTTACTTCTTTCACTACCAGACCCAGCACTGTGCTTCTGAAGGCCCATGGAGTGAGATTATTTTGAATTATCTAAATAAGAAAACAGATGGAGGTGAGTACTACAGCATGTATGGGGTAGTGAGGTTAAAGAGGAGAAAGGGAGTCATGGGCCACACCAAAGAGGGTTCAAGGCTGGGAAAAGAAAGACTTTCCATGATATAAGAGTTAGTCATGTACAGAAGTTTACTCTCACCCATGCAAAGGTCCCAGGGGTGACTGCACCTCTGATATGAGGGCTATGGGGTATCATGAGGACTAAATACTAAACTCTGAGGTTTTAACAACCTTGGGAACTATACTCCAGACCCAGAATTTTGCCTGGAAATAGAGTAAAAGAAAGAGCCTTGCAGGGAACTTGATCGTCTGTTCAAAAATATCATCAGAAGTAATGGTTCAGGTTAAAAGCAAAAGGAGCCCTTTCCCTGCTGGTTCAGATGGTAAAGAATCCACCTGCAATGCGGGAGACCTGTGCTCAATCCCTGGGTTGGGAAGATCTCCTGGACGAAGGCATAACTAACCCACTCTAGTATTCTTGCCTGGAGAATCTGGATGGACAAAGGAGCCTGGCAGGCTACAGACCACAGGAGTCACAAAGAGTCAGCCAAGACTGAGCGACTGGTCACAGCACAGCACTGTAAAACTATCAGAACTTGTGCATCTATCCAGGGAGATGGGAGAAAATGTAAAAACATGGACGAGACTAAATAACAGCCAAATCAGTGTGTAAGGAGATCAAGGAGGTTAACTTGAGTACAGCAGAAGAAAGGAATGTGACGTAAAGTATACTAGAGGTGGGTCAACTAAAATTGATTTCTACTCCTTAAATAATAAAATGGGCTGAAGATCAAGCTCCTCATACCTACTGTGATGGTCTTTTGATATGTCAACTTGAATAGATTAGGCTTCAGCCCCCAGTTATTTAATTAAACAGTAATCTAGGTTCACTGTAAGGTATTCTGTAGATGTGATTAAAGTTCAAAATCAGTTGACTTTAAGTAAGGGAGGGTCCAGTGGTTAAGACACTGCACTTCCAATGAAGAGGGCACAGGTTCAATCCCTGGTCCGGCAACTGAGATCCCACATGCCACTTGGTAGAGCCAAAAAAGAAAGTAAGGGAGATTATCCTAGATAATCGGGGTAAGCCTCATTCAATCAGTTGAAGGGCCTTAAGAGCAGAGTTGAGGCCCACCGGAGGAAGTTCTGCCTCTGGACAGCAGCTACGGTCTGTTGCAGAGTTCCACCCTCCCTCCCATCTGGATGGCCTGACCTGCAGATTTCAACCTTGCACACTTACATTTGTGTAAGTCAACTGACTGAAATAAACTTCTTAATATGTATCTCCTACCGTTTCTCTGGTTGAACTATGACTGATACACCACACTCCAAGTCTTCACCACAGGACAAAGTACAGTTATTTGGGGGCAGCGGTTTGTTGTAAAATCAATCTAATGGGTCATGAATAGCATTGAGAAAATTAAACAGAAAAAATATAATAGAAAACATCAGTGTTCATTACAATTTTACTAAGGGTATGTATTATACTTTAAACCTTTCAGTTTGATTTGAACACATACATACACACATGTATGGACGATGTCTTGATGTAAAATGGTTATGATATATAGAGACTAAAACAACAGCATGGTTAAGCAATGATTTTTTAGGAGTATGTGCATCTAAGCCTGCCTGAGAGACGGGAGGAGAGGTGTAAGCAAGAAAGGATCTCCAGAAAGATCTTAAAAACACAGACTTTAGTCAGCTATCCTTACCATTAGCAAATAATAAGTGGGGAAGGGGAAGCATGTGAAAGGCATTCTGGGAGAACAAATACTACGTTCAAGGTAGGAAAGAGAGAGAACACCAGAATTATGGAAAAAGTAATTCAATCTAGGTAAAGCTGGAGTGGTGAATACGAGATGGAAAAAAGTATATAGGGAGAGCTTTGTGATACATGATTCATTGTGTGAATAAGATTCAAGTTCTGTAACCTTGACTGAACAACAACCTTGAAAGAGCTTATGCAGAGGATTAGAGGGGAGCAGAATCGGAAGGGGGGATGAGTTAGAAGCTCTAGAGATCCTATACTGTCATTCTTATGAGGGGACTTAGTGATAGCCTAAGTCCTCAAGGTACTAAGAGATTTTGCCTAAGGTGCCCCTGCTGGCGTGGCCAGCCATTCACAGGACAACAGAAGGCAGGCAGGAACGTGGGCATGCTGCCCTCACACAGGGACTGGGAAGCAAAAAGAGCTGAGGCATCATCTATCTCAGACGGACCATGAGTAAACCAAGGTCCTGGGAGCGGAAGCTCCTCTTCCAAGGTCAGCTGAGACAACAGTGGCATGTGAGTGACAACGGCAATAAAAGATTTATTTTTGCTGAATTGCTAGGGTGAAATTATGTAGAAATTATCTATGAGATAAAGACCTATCTAAAACCTTGTACTTTAGTAGAAGTGTGTTCATCTCTAGAGGAGAGAATCTCTACTTGAGATTTATCACCTTCTGCATGCATGCTCAGTCACTCAGTCATGTCCAATTCTTTGTAACTACATGGACTGTAGCCCGACAGGCTCCTCTGCCTATGGAATTTTCCAGGCAAGAATAATGGAGCAGATTGCCATTTCCTTCTCCAGGAATCTTCTGAACCCAGGGATCAAACCTATGTCTCCTGTGTTTCCTATATTGGCAAGAAGATTTTTTACCACTGAGCCACCCAGGAAGCCCCTTATCACCTTTCCAGTTCAGTTCAGTTCAGTTCAGTCGCTCAGTCATGTCCGGCTCTTTGAGACCCCATGAGTTGCAACATACCAGGCCTCCCTGTCCATCACCAACTCCTGGAGTTAACTCAAACTCAAGTCCATCAAGTTGGTGATGCCATCCAGCCATCTCATCCTCTGTCGTCCCCTTCTCCTCCTGCCCCCAATCCCTCCCAGCATCACAGTCTTTTCCAATGAGTCAACTCTTCGCATGAGGTGGCCAAAGTACTGGAGTTTCAGCTTCAGCATCATTCCTTCCAAAGAAATCCCAGGGCTGATCTCCTTTAGGATGGACTGGTTGGATCTTGTTGCAGTCCAAGGGACTCTCAAGAGTCTTCTCCAACACCACAGTTCAAAAGCATCAATTCTTCGGTGCTCAGCCGTCTTCACAGTCCAACTCTCACATCCACACATGACCACTGGAAAAACTATAGCCTTGACTAGACGGACCTTTGTTGGCAAAGTAATGTCTCTGCTTTTCAATATGCTACCTAGTTTGGTCATAACTTTCCTTCCAAGGAGTAAGCGTCTTTTAATTTCATGGCTGCAGTCACCATCTGCAGTGATTTTGGAGCCCCCCAAAATAAAGTCTGACACTGATTTTACTGTTTCCCCATCTATTTCCCTTGAAGTGATGGGACCAGATGCCATGATCTTCGTTTTCTGAATGTTGAGCTTTAAGCCAACTTTTTCACTCTCCTCTTTCACTTTCATCAAGAGGCTTTTTAGTTCCTCTTCACCTTCTGCCATAAGTGTGGTGTCATCTGCATATCTGAGGTTATTGATATCACCTTTTACCAGAGGTCAAATAATAAAAGCAAAGGTTCCACTATTTTTCAAAACCTCCAATAGCTTCAAATGCTGATAAAGTTTTAAAAAAAAAATCTTTTAGCAAGCATTTCTACCATCAACTGAGACTTACAGAGTCAACTGAAAATTTTAATTTCTGTAAAGGTCATGAGTAAAATATGCTTCATTTTTAAACTCTGCAAGCTGAGGCCAGACATCACATGGTGGAAAAAACTGACAAACAAGACAGAAGAACAAACAACCAACTGTCAGGGAATGCATACATACATGAGGACATTGATGCCGCGCACAAGGCCGAGCTTGGAAACCTAAGACTAGATGCAACAGGAACTCTACTACGTGCAGCACAGCTGCGATCCAGCGTTAAAATTTATCATGCTACCCCACAAAGCAGGAAAGACTCTGCTTTCTGATAAACAAACTGTTCCTTCCACTTAGTCTTCTCCAAGAACTATGGTCAAATGTAACTGATTCTGGATCATTGTTGAAAATGTCAACATAACACTAAATCTACAAATGGTATCTGTCTCATTCTTCTCTTATTTACTGGCAAAGCTTAAAGGGCAGGAGTGCTTCAAGGGAAACAAGATAATGGGCAATCTTTGTCAAAACACGTGGAGGACAGTGCTGTCACATTAATTCTTGGTGTGTTTGAGGTGAAAGCTGCCGTCACTTCCATTACCATAGGATTAATGGTCAAAGCTGGGGATCACTGACCCTTGAATCACACTAACTTTGACCTCATATATCTTGTAATAGAAATGATGACTTTGTAAATACTGTTAACCACTATGCTTCTTAAATCAATTGTCTTCACAACCTCAGAAACTGTCTGTACAAACAAAGATGCCAACAAAGCTAAGTGGTACATCGTTAAAAAAATAGGTGACTGCTCTGCAGAGAAGAGGATGCAACAACCTCTGTTACACAAGTGCCTGACTCGTACAGAGAGTCCACATTTCTGGGCCAGTACAATGCCTCCGTAACACCTCAGATTTAACGGGCCCCAAGAGAAAAATGTATGTCTCCCATTCTTAGCATAGCTAGCTTGGGAGGTGGGGCTGGGGTGGGGAACAGAGAGTGAATATATGGGTGACTTTACATTTCTTCTGCACACCTTTTCTGTGCTTTCCAATTCTGTATAACGACCAAGCATTCCTTTCCTGAGGGGGTGTAACCGGGAAGACATTCTAAAAAGCTTCCCAAGGTTCTCCACTCCCAAAGGAATATAGTTCACATATTTAGAAGGACATCAAAATTCTCCAAGATCTGACTCCAGCCTACCTTGCCAGCCATTATCTGGCACTACTTCTGTTCATTCTCCCCATCATGCAAAAATTATGACAATTTTGTGATATGTCTGCAAAACTTGTTCCAGCTTTTTTTTGGGGGGTCTCTCCTATAGAATCCCTCCCAGGCTATATATTATATTTATCAATGATCACATTTTCTGTTCAAATAAAATTTCAGCATCCTAGGGCTGGAGTAGTTTTATTCATCTTTGTACTACTTGGTTTTGGTTTCTGTTTTTCAGCTTTATCAAGGTATGATTAACAAATAGAAATTATATCTTTGTAACAACATGATGTTATGCTGTAAGTATATCTTGTGAAATACCACAATCAACATCATCTACTGTTAACAGTGTACAATGTCTTAAAAGCAATCAGTTTTTATCATTGTTAGTGATCTATATATGGACTGTATCTTAAGTCAGGATTGCTGAACAAATGAAACACGGTAAAAGGGAGCCTCATTCATAAAAAACCTTAAAATAAAACAATTTCAAAACAAAGAAGTCTTCACATATGCACAGTTGGAGATGATTGTCAGTGGTCATCTATTAGCCAAATAAACCTGTGATAAAACCCAGTTAGCCTAACGATTTACAAGGCCTTATTCCAGAAGAGATGACATAATAACATACTCTTAATGACTGTATCTGGAGAAGGCAATGGCACCCCACTCCAGTACTTCTGCCTGGAGAATCCCATGGACGGAGGAGCCTGGTAGGCTGCAGTCCATGGGGTCGCTCAGAGTCGGACAGAACTGAGCGATTTCACTTTCACTTTTCACTTTCATGCACTGGAGAGGGAAATGGCAACCCACTCCAGTGTTCTTGCCTGGAGAATCCCGGGGATGGCGGAGCCTGGTGGGCTGCTGTCTATGGGGTTGCACAGAGTCGGACACGACTGAAGCAACTTAGCAGCAGCAGTAGCAATGACTATATCATTAAGATTATATCATTAAGATTATGTCATTAAGATGGGGCTTCCCAGGTGGCACAAGTGGTAGAGTCTGCCTGCCAATGCAGGAGATGTAAGAGATGTGGGTTCCATCCCTGGGTCAGGAAGATCCCCTGGAGAAGAAAATGGCAAACCATTCCAGTAATTCTTGCTTGGAAAATTCCATGAACAGAGGAGCCTGGTGGGCTACAGTCCATGGGGTCACAAAAGAGTCAGACACGACTAAGCACACACACACAATGTGTGTCAGAAATCAAGTATCAGCAAAGAAGGAATATTTGTTATTAAAATTAATTGTATATTCTATTTAGATAATACCAAAAAAAAGACCATTCCCCTCCTTTTTAAAGGCCAGTCAGCTCCTGGAAAGAAATTTTATAATGTCTCCTTTTTGATCAGATTAGTGTGATCGACAAGAGAAGTCAGTTTGGTAGAACTGATTATTTTTTAAATGTATTTTGAAATGCTAATATAAAAGTGTATTGGTAGAATAGGACATTCAAGGATAATTAGATTTCTAAAAGTGTAGCATTTGATAGATATAATAATATCTAATATTGGGTTCTCTGCTTGAGAGACTGGCAGGAGGAATTTAAAAGTATTTCACTTTTGGTTAGACAGCTGACTTAAATATATAAATATATAAAAGTGGTTGGCTTCTTTTGCAGTCTTGAGTACAACAACTCTCACTAAGTGACTGGGGGTCAGGCTTACAACTGCAGCAGATTTGCTGAATAAAATCCAGCAGTCAGGGATGTGAACTTCCCTGGTGGTCCAGTGGCTAAAACTCCATGCTTCCCAATGCAAAGGGCCCAGATTCAATCCCTGGGCAGGGTACTAGATCCCACATGCCTCAACTAAAACTCAGTGAGGCCAAATTAATTATATAATTGATTTTTTTTTTTTTTAGATGAATGAGCAGTCATTCAGTCTTGTGTTCTGGTCATGGTGGTCCATACATGAGAAAATCCATCTGCTGGTATCTATCCTCTCTCAAGCCAAAAACCACAAGCAAACCAGTGTGTAAAAGCCGACCTCCAAACCCTGTTCCCATGTTGCCCCCATCTGCCTTACTGCCATGCGGACGCGAACGTGTTTGTCAGGTATGTAAGTCTGGTTAGTCTGATGCCCTTTCCCTCATGCTAGTCAACTCAACAGAGAGGTTTAAAAGAAAAGCTTAATACAGAGGAAAACATACCTCACCCTTTCATGCTGGAAGAAACAAAAAACACTGTTTTGAAATATAGGACTCTATTTCATCAATATTTTGAAGCCTTATTATGACAATATCCTCCAACATTGGATCACTTTCTTCTTCTCCAGAACTCATCAAGTCCTCTGTCAATCTCTTAGTGCTTATATCCTTCCTTTTATTTGTTAATAATGTTATATGTTTAAATCTTATCACTGCTGGAAACTTCAAACAAGTCTTATTCCCCACTGCATCTCCACCACTTGGCACTGAGCTTGACACAGGGTACTTACACAACAGATGTTTGTTGACAGAACTGCCTTATAAAGGAGATAGTCTGATAAATCGACTTCTTTTGGAAATTCTGCAACTAAACTCTCCTGAATAGTTTCTCCATTCATTCATTCAAACAGCTGTTCAAGTTTTACAGACAAGTTGTCAACATGAGCAAAGGAAATCTTCTTCATCATCTGGTCTACTCTGCTGACTTCCACTAAAACCTCTGGCATTTAGGATACTGATATTCTGGCAGTAGCTAAGGGCCATATAAAAATGAAACACAGGGAGCCAAAAGCAAAAAAATAGTAACAGACACAGGATATAAAAAGCTGATTTGCTGGTGTCTGGGCATATTCCAACTCTAGTTGTTTCCACTTTTTCCTATATGTGTGTATGTGTGTATACATGTATATACATATGGATATAATGCATTTTTGCCAACCAACTCTATCATAAGAAAAGATTATTTCAATAGTGACCATTTGGTGGAATGGGAGGAGAACCCACCCCAATATGCTTACAAGCAAACAGCAAACTTGGATAGACATTCCTTTAATTTTGTTCAAAAAAAAAAATGACAGGTAGGTGATAATGGAACCATTAGAAGGAGGCTCTTTTTTTTTTGTGGCACGGAACCTTTTGAAAGAGGTCTGCATTATCTTCATTACCTTCACCAAAGTTTGACCTCAAGTCAAACAGCAGGGAGGGAACACAACTCCACCCATCAATAGAAAATTGGATTAAAGGTTTACTGAGCATGCCAACCCCCCAACATCAGAACAAGACCCAGTTTCCCCCTCAGTCAGTCTCCTATCAGGAAGCTTCCATAAGCCTCTTACCCTTCTCTATCAGAGGGCCGACAGACTGATAATCACAACCACAGAAAAGTAACCAATCTGATCACATGGAACACAGCCTTGTCTAAATCAATGAAACTATGAGCCATGCGACGTAGGGCCACCAAAGACGATGGGTCATGGTGGAGAGTTCTGACAAAACGTGGTCCATTGGAGAAGGGAATGGAAAACCACTTCAGTATTCCTGCCTTGAGAACCCCACGAACAGTATAAAAAGGCAAAAAGATAGGACACTGAAAGATGAGCTCCCCAGGTCAGTAGGTGCCCAATATGCTACTGGAGATCAGTAGAGAAAAAACTCCAGAAAGAATGAAGCTGCTGATACTAAGTCACTTCAGTCATGTCTGACTCTGTGCGACCCCATAGACAGCAGCCTACCAGGCTCACCCATCCCTGGGATTCTCCAGGCAAGAACACTGGAGTGGGTTGCCATTTCCTTCTCCAATGCATGAAAGTGAAAAGTGAAAGGGAAGTCCCTCAGTCATGCCATCGCCTTCTCCAGAAAGAATGAAGAGACGGAACCAAAGCAAAAACAGCACCCCATTGTGGACGTGACTGGGGATGGAAGTCAAATCCCATGCTGGAAAGAGCAAGATTGCATAGGAACCTGGAATGTTAGGTCCATGAATCAAGTCAAATTGGAAGTGGTCAAACAGGAGATGGCAAGAGTGAACACTGACATTTTAGGAATCAGTGAACTAAAGTGGACTGGAATGGGTGAATTTCACTCAGATGACCATTATATCTACTGCTGTGGGCAAGAATACCTTAGAAGAAATGAAGTAGCCATCATAGTCAACAAAACAGTCCGAAATGCAGAACTTGGATGCAATCTCAAAAACGACAGAATGATCTCTGTTCGTTTCCAAGGCAAACCATTCAATATCACAGTAATCCAAGTCTATGGCCTGACCGGTAATGCTGAAAAAGCTGAAGTTGAACAGTTCTATGAAGACCTACAAGACCTTTTAGAACTAACACCCAAAAAACATGTCCTTTTCATTATAGGGGACTGGAATGCAAAAGTAGGAAGTCAAGAGTTACCTGAAGTAACAGGTAAATTTGGCCTTGGAGTGCAAAAGGAAGCAGGTCAAAAGCTAATCGAGTTTTGCCAAGAGAACACACTGTCATAGCAAACACCCTATTCCAACAACACAAGAGAAGACTCTACACATGGACATCACCAGATGGTCAATACTGAAATCAGACTGATTATATTCTTTGCAGCCGAGATGGAGAAGCTCTATGCAGTCAGCAAAAGCAAGAACAGGAGCAAATTGTCACTCAGATTTATGAACCCTTATTGTCAAATTCAGACTTAAATTGAAGAAAGTAAGAAAAGCCACTAGACCATTCAGGTACGAGCTAAATCAGATCCCTTATGACTATACACTGGAAGTGACAAATAGATTCAGGGACTAGACCTAATAGACAGAGTGCCTGAAGAACTATAGACGGAGGACTGTGACACTGTAGAGGAGGCAGGGAGCAAGACCATCCCCATGGAAAAGAAATGCAAAGAGGCAAATGGCTGTCTGAGGAGGCCTTACAAATAGCTGTGAAACGAAGAGAAGTGAAGGCAAAGGAGAAAAGGGAAGATATACCCATCTGAATGCAGAGTTCCAAAGAACAGCAAGGAGAGATAAGAAAGCCTTCCTCAGCGATCAATGCTAAGAAATAGAGGAAAACAATAGAATGGGAAAGACTAGAGCAAGAAAATTAGAGATACCAAGGGAACATTTCATGCAATGATGGGCTCAATAAAGGACAGAAATGGTATGGACCTAACAGAAGCAGAAGATATTAAGAGGTGGCAAAATACACAGAAGAACTATGCAAACAAGATCTTCATGACCCAGGTAACCATGATGGTGTGATCACTTACCTAGAGCCAGACATCCTGGAATGTGAAGTCAAGTGGGCCTTAGGAAGCATCACTACAAACCAAGCTAGTGGAGGTGATGGAATTCCAGTTGAGCTATTTCAAATCCTAAAAGATGATGCTTTGAAAGTGCTGCACTCAATATGCCAGCTAATTTGGAAAACTCAGCCATGGTCACAAGACTGGAAAAGGTCAGTTTTCATTTCAATCCCAAAGAAAAGCAATGGGAAAGAATGTTTAAACTACTGCACAATTGTACTCATTTCACATGCTAGCAAGGTAATGTTCAAAATTGTTCAAGCTAGCATTCAGCAGTATATGAACTGAGAACTTTCATCTGTACAAGCTGGGTTGAGAAAAGGCAGAGAAACCAGAGAACAAACTGCCAAAATCCGTTGGATCATCGAAAAGCAAGAGAATTCTGGAAAAACATCTACTTCTGCTTTATTGACTATGCCAAAGCCTTTGACTTTATGGATCACAACAAACTGTGGAAAATTCTTCAAGACATGGAAATACCAGACCACTTGACCTGCCTCCTGAAAAATCTGTATGCATGTCAGGAAGCAACACTTAGAACTGGACATGGAACAACAGACTGGTTCCAAAGAGGAAAAGGAGTACGTCAAGGCTGTATATTGTCACCCTGCTTATTTAACTTCTATGCAGAGTACATCATGAGAAATGCTGGGTTGGAAGAAGGATGGGCTGGGATCAAGATTGCCAGAATAAATATCAATAACCTCAGATATGCAGATGACACCACCCTTATGGCAGAAAGTGAAGAAGAACTAAAGAGCCTCTTGATGAAAGTGTAACAAGACAGTGAAAAAGGTGGCTTACAACTCAACATTCAGAAAACAGAGATCATGGCATTCGTTCCCATCACTTCATGGCAAAAAGATGGGGAAACAATGGAAACAGTGTCAGACTTTATTTTGGGGGGCTCAAAAATCACTGCAGTTGGTGACTGCAGCCATGAAATTAAAAGATGCTTGCTCCTTGGAAGGAAAGTTATGACCAACCTAGACAGCATATTAAAAAGCAGAGACATTACTTTGTGGACAAAGGTCTGTCTTGTCAAAGCTATTGTTTTTTTTTTTCCAGAAGTCATGTATGGACATGAGAGCTGGACTATAAAGAAAGCTGAGCACTGAAGAATTGATGCTTTTGAACTGTGGTGTTGGAGAAGACTCTTGAAAGTCACTTGGACTGCAAGGAATCAAACTAGTCAATCCTAAAGGAAATTAGTCCCAAATATTCACTGGAAGGACTGACGCTGAAACTGAAGCTCCAATACTGTGGCCACCTGATGTGAAGAACTGACTCACTGGAAAAGACCCTGATGCTGGGAAAGATTGAAGGTGGGAGGAGAAAGGTACAACAGAGGATGAGATGGTTGCATGGCATCACCGACTCAATGAACAGAATTTGAGTAAACTCTGGGAGTTGGTGATGGACAGGAAAGCCTGGCTTGCTGCGGTTCATGGGGTCACAAAGAGTCAGACACGACTGAGTGACTGAACTGAACTGAAGGTAATAATGAGGAGATGAGCAAGAAGAAGATAATCATACCTATCACAAAGTAACTCTTCTGCAATAAGTGTCCCATACTGGTCCTATTTTGCAGATCAGTGAACATCAGGCTGAGAGATGACAGGTAGTTTGCTCAAAAACACATGGGAAAAACATGTGGCAACAGAAATCTAAGCCCAGATATGGCTGGATTAAAATTTCATGCCTTTCCCCAATACCTACAGCTTTAGTAGAGGAAGCATGATTAGAAACACCGAAATATAAAATAAGCACCCCATGTAGAATAAACAACACACACACACACACACACACATATGCACATACACACACATACACACAAAGACCCATACACTCTACACTGCAAAGGACCAATAAATGAGGGGGAGGGGGGTTGGGATTCAAACTCACTAGAAAATGAAGAAATGCAAATTACATGAGTTATTTTTTATTTACAAAGATTTAAAAGCAGGCAAAGGGACAAACTATCACTCTAATATACTATGAATAAAGTAAATTGGTACAAGTTTGTAGAGAGCAATATGTTAAAAATCTTGAAAACTTTAAAATCAATTGACCTAATAGATTTTTAAATTTTTTTTATTGGATAAATCCTTTACAGAATTTAGTTGTTTTCTGTCAAACCTCAACATGAATCAGCCATAGGTATACATGTATACCCTCCCTTTTGAACCTCCCTCTCATCTCCCCCACCATCCCACCCCTCCAGGTTGATACTGAGCCCTTGTTTGAGTTTCCTGAGTCAAACAACAAATTCCCGTTGGCTGTCTATTTCACAGATGATAATGCAAGTTTCCATGTTAGTCTTTCCATACATCTCACCCTCTCCTCCCCTCTCCCCATGTCCATAAGTCTATTCTTTATGTCTGTTTCTCCATTGCTGTTCTGTAAATAAATTCTTCAATACCATTTTTCTAGATTCCATATATATGCATTAGAATATGATATTTAACTTCAATTGACCTAGTAGATTTTAAGGATTTAATCTAATGGAATCATAGATTGTACTTACCCAGAAATTTATGTACATTGACATTAATCATAGTATTATTTATAAAAGAGGAAAAAATCAAAACAAGCTAAGCAAAAAAGGAAGGATAAATAAATAATGGAATATCCATAAGATGGAACACACTGATCCTTATGGATGTAACATAATCATCATACTTTGTAAGAGTATGTAATGATACAAAAATGTTCAAATATATGATACTGAAAAAATAATAAAACCATGTGTGTGTGTATGTACACACAGAATATGAATGATCCTAATTATACATATACATATAGATAAAACAATTTGGGATTTATAAATTTTAAATTTATAAACTATTTTCTTTATACTTATCTATCTTTTAAAATATATAGTGTTGATAAATAAGTGAAAAACAATACCAAATGTTTAATGCTCAACAAGCATAAGTCTTTCACATACGTAATAGCAAGTTTATCTGACTTTATACTAATTTAAAATATATTTTAATAATGTGTACCACATTAATTTATATTGTGATAACTGATGTTTGCAATGATGAGACTAAGGAATAAACACACTATCTGCTTTGTAAATCTTAAATTCGAAACAAAACTACATTAAGGTTTTTTAATATAATAAGCTTGTATGTGCTAAACAGTTAGGAACTATGCTTTCTAGTTGTGGTATCATTGACCAAAAAAATTCATTTCAGAGTTTCCACCTTAAATACTAAGACGATACAAAAGCCTTGATCCTCAGTAACAAAGAAGATCTAGATCCCACTTTCTGTGCAAGAGAGCTTAGTTACTGGTTTTAATTCTGAGAATAGGTTACAGGGAAGTCAGTTGTACATTCTCTTCTTTCAGACATCTGGCTGAGGGTCTGCTCAGTGGAAAATCACTGCTCATGCTGAACAAAAAACTATTACCATGCTTTGGCTGAAGTTTCCTGGGCTGTTTGTGCACTTATGCAGAATGAGTTTTTTCATCATATGAAAACAGAACTGATCCCTGAGTTACATCTATAGACAAGCATGGCAAACTGACTGATTAGTCTGAAGAATATGACTTTATTTAAAACTCAGGTAAATCAACTATATTCCAATAAAATAAATAAAAAGTCAGTAAAACTATAAATTGGTCTAAGTTGGAAAAAATAGTTTCTAATTTATATAGCCACATAATTTTACAACCAGATGGGATCTTGGCAATTGCCTAAATGGGGATACAAATAGACACCACACATGATACTCCCCTTCATTCTTCAATGGATTAACCAGGTGAGTGATGTGAGTTGACTTCAGCCACCTCCCATCATCTCCAATGTAGTCACTGATAAGCGAGCAAGACAGGAGAAGGACAAAAGAAACATATGTGCCATATCTGGTCTAATCTGTTATTTTAGTTTCAGGGAAGCAATCCAAGATCACACAGTTACTCAAATTTGATGTTAGAACAGTAATTTCAAGAAGTGCCATAGAGTATTCTTGATACTACCCTGTATTCCTTCAGAATGGTTCTCTATTAAAAAAAAAAAAAAAAAGGTAGCAAAATAAGACCTCTCACCTGAACCAAAACAAGCCCTCCTCAGAAAACAATTTCAATTTGGAACTTCCAATTGCAGTTATACTTCACATATGCGTTTTAAGCATTAAAAAGCTTTTGAAAAGAAAGTACATAAATATGATAGTAGTTGTTTTGAGGCGGCAGGATTATGAATTCACTTCATTTTTGTTAAATATGTTTGTTTTCTACATGGAAAAGGGAAATGAAGAGACTAAATTTTCTGTTGAAAACACAATACATAGCATTCCTGCTCATAAACAGATGTCTACATGGTGACTCCAGTATCGCTCTTTCACTTGTTTTATCTTAAGAAAGTTGACCTTTTTAGGTTCACATTTTCCTCATCTGTAAAACTGCAAGGAGTGAAGTAAATGGTCTCTAAGATCAACTGCATCTCTAAAATTCCAAAACTGTAACAATCTGCTATTTGAAAGTACAATATTATCATTCCATAAATGGTTTTCAGTCTTAGCAGTGCCACTGACTGGGAGAAAAGGAATCCCTTTCCCCTGGCTTTATTTGTCATGGGACGGAACGTTAGTGTATGCCTCCAGACCCAGGTAAAACTGATTTACTTATCTGGTGGTCCTTTAGGGATAAGAAACTAGGGTTGTGTGACTCTGCTCTTCTTTTTTGGAAGCAGATGCCCATATTCTGATCTGTTCTTCAATGTTTTATTCATAGAGCTTTCTCTTCGCTGGAGAGCCCTGTTGCCTTCCACTGTCAGCAGGAACTGAGCGGCAAGTCTAATTTTGGAGTCCAGAATTTAGGAAGACTGATGGCCCTACAACCTAAGGTACACCCCATACCTATTCTTTACTAAGGGAATTTTGATCTCTATAGCTGTAGACTTCTCAAGTTACCTCACATGTGGTGCAGTTTTATCAGAAAAGGGAAATACTGTCTGTTAGGATCCTGAAACTCTAAACCTCAAAAAGAAGAAAGTTTGGGCAGGAATACAGACCATTATGGGTGTAGTTAATCCTCTTTTATCTTTCAGCTTCTCCAATTGCACAGAGCTTTCTGACTACTTACTAACTTCAGTAAAACTTCCATAATAAACTTCAGTTCAGTTCAGTTCAGTCGCTCAGTCGTGTCCGACTCTGCGACCCCATGAATCGCAGCACGCCAGGCCTCCCTGTCCATCACCAACTCCCGGAGTTCACCCAGACTCACGTCCATCAAGTCAGTGATGCCATCCAGCCATCTCATCCTCTGTCGTCCCCTTCTCCTCCTGCCCCCAATCCCTCCCAGCATCAGAGTCTTTTCCAATGAGTCAACTCTTTGCATGAGGTGGCCAAAGCACTGGAGTTTCAGCTTTAGCATCATTCCTTCCAAAGAAATCCCAGGGCTGATCTCCTTCAGGATGGACTGGTTCGATCTCCTTGCAGTCCAAGGGACTCTCAAGAGTCTTCTCCAAAACCACAGTTCAAAAGCATCAATTCTTTGGTGCTCAGCCTTCTTCACTGTCCAACTCTCACATCCATACATGACCACAGGAAAAACCATAGCCTTCCTAGACAGACCTTTGTTGGCAAAGTAATGTCTCTGCTTTTCAATATGCTATCTAGGTTGGTCATAACTTTCCTTCCAAGGAGTAAGCGTCTTTTAATTTCATGCTTTCTAAAATAAACTTAGAAAGCATGTAATACAGCATACCATGTTCTTTAAAAAAAAAAGAGAGAGAGAGACTTTTGTAAGGATACTACCATCCATTTAAGTCTCTTCAAGTAAAAAATCAGAGGTATGGGCCCAGTATACTCCACCTTCTTAAATAATCTGAGTTTCTTTCTCTCCCCCACAGTGACAGAAGCTCTTCTCCTTGACACATTAAATTATTAATAATCAATTCAATTCTCAGCATCTATTCAGTCAGTTCAGTTCAGTTACTCAGTCACGTCTGACTCTTTGCGACCCCATGAACCGCAGCACACCAGGCCTCCCTGTCCATCACCAACTCCCGGAGTCCACCCAAACCCATGTCCATCGAGTCAGTGATGCCATACAACCATCTCATCCTCTGTCGTCCCCTTCTCCTCCTGCCCTCAATCTTTCCCAGCATCAGGGTCTGTCTTTTCAAATGAGTCAGCTCTTCGCATCAAGTGGCCAAAGTATTGGAGTTTCAGCTTTAACATCAGTTTTTCCAATGAACACCCAGGACTGATCTGCTTTAGGATGGACTGGTTGGGTCTCCTTGTAGTATCTATTCAGGTACCACTCTAATCACCCCATACTGTCACCACTCTTCTAAAAATGTGAATTTCATCAGGACTGTGCTCTGCTTAGAGAGACAAGTTTCTTGTTTGTTTCAAATTTAAATACCTTCAAAAGATTCTTATAAGCTACCAAAATCCCAACAATATAACAGACCTTAGAAGACTTTTAAATATTCTCACTTCCCATCTCCTCCCTGGGATTTGCAGGTGGCACTGGTGGTAAATAATCTGCCTGCCAATGCAGGAGATGCAAGAGATGTAGGTTCAAACCCTGGGGGTCCCAGGGGATCCTCCTGAGAAGGAAATGGAACCCACTCCAGTATTCTTGTCTGGAAAATTACTGGCGGGCTATAGTCCATCGGGTTACAAAGAATCAGACATGACTGAGGGCACATGTGCACGCGCACACACACACACACACACACACACACACACACACACACACTCCTGATAACACTCTTACCAGTATCTCCATCAGTCTCGAGATCTCAAACTATGTGAAAGAACTAGAATTCCCTTTCATGAGTTAAGAGCTTTTTCCACTCAAGTTTTATACTCTCTTCTATTACAAACTGGTGACCTTGGTTCAGTTCCAGCAGATATTTATAGGTGTTGCCTTAAAAAGGATTTCCTGGCTACATACACCTGAGAGATAATCAAACACTACATTCATGATGAGTATTATGAGATTAAAGCCACAGAGAAGACCTGGGATTACAAAACAATAAAGACAATAACAACTAGAAAATAACAAAGCCCAGGATTGGATAAACTTATTTTTTTTTCAGCACACCTGTAAACATCCCAAAGAATAATGTTCCATGGGAAACTCAAATATATTAGATCATCTGCCCCTTTACTATAAATATTTCATCATGTTTCATGTTTAACCAGGAAACTAAGTTCTTCAAGCATTATAGACCATGATCTAGCAAAGAGACTGCCCATATTAAGAATTCAATAGTACTGTGAATAAAGAAAATTTATTTTTAGTTTCAAATAAAATTAGAATAAGGAGATTAAAATTTATAATGAACTACAGTTAATGTTTGTATTTAAATTAAATACAAGAAATATTTATTTTTAAATAAACTGATTAGAGAAATAATCTGATTAGAGAGAAAAATTCAGAATATATCACCAATTTCTCAATAGCATCAAAGTACACACCTGGTGCAGCATATTCACATCTTTCTGTTTACTTCTGTCCTTAAAGGGCGAGGAAATGAGAAGACAGACTCACATTCTCAGTGCAGCTACAATAAATGTGTTACGCGGCTTTAACCAATGAAATTACAATACTTTGACCAGCCTTATTCTTTTAGCCCTCTCATATTCTAAACTCTTTTTCTGAAGTGAAAGGGCATTTTCATGAATTTCAATGACTTCTTGTTTAAAGTATCAGCTACTTTATAAGTTATGTTTGCTATTTTTCTTGATATTATCTTTACTGCTCTTGAGCTGAAATTCAAACGTAGTCTATATCCTTTCTTGAGTTTCTAAAGTTACAGAATATGGATCTTAACCCCTAATCCCATAGAATGAAATAATGTTTGACAGTGAGGAATTAATTAAAAACAGTTCCTTTGCTCCTTTCTTGTTTGCCCATTTCTGTTACCCTCCAACCTTCAAAGTTAACCTTGAATGTTGGCTTAAAGATCAACATTCAGAAAACTAAGATCATGGCATCCGTTCCCATCACTTCATGGCAAATAGATGGGGAAACAGTGGAAACAGTGGCTGACTTTATTTTTCTAGGTTCCAAAATCACTGCAGATGGTGACTGTAGCCATGAAATTAAAAGACAGTCATTGGAAGGAAAGTTATGACCAACCTAGATAGCATATTAAAAAGCAGAGACATTACTTTGCCGACAAAGTTCTGTCCAGTCAAGGCTACAGTTTTTCCAGTAGTCATGTATGGATGTGAGAGTTGGACTATAAAGAAAGCTGAGTGCCAAAGAATTGATGCTTTTGAACTGTGATGTTGGAGAAGACTCTTGAGAGTGCCTTGGAATGCAAGGATATCCAACCAGTCCATCCTAAAGGAGATCAGCCCTGGGTGTTCATTGGAAGGACTGATGTTGAAGCTGAAACTCCAATACTGTGGCCACCTCATGCGAAGAGGTGAAAAGACTTGGATGCTGGGAAAGATCGAAGGCAGGAGGAGATAGGGACGACAGAGGATGAGATGGTTGGATGGCATCACTGACTCAACGAACATGAGTTTGAGTAAACTCTGGGCGTTGGTGATGGACAAGGAGGCCTGGCGTGCTGTAGTCCATGGGGTTGCAAAGAGTTGGACACGACTGAGCGACTGAACAGAACTGAAGTGAACCTTGAAACAATCCAATTAACCTGTGGATTCTTTTCCTATATAAAAAGAAGACTGAACAATTAAATAGTAAAAGAATGACTAGCTCTCCACCAAACACGCCCCCCTAAGCAATCCTGCACGCAGACCACACAGGCAAGATAATACCTGAAGTGAGAGTCTTCCAGCTTACACGGGATGTAGAATGATGCAGAACCCAACCTTCTGCGTGGATAATTCACTGAGTGTCGTCCCTGCACCTCCCCTCCCAGGCCTCCCAACCCACCCCTGACTTTATCCCTTTAAAAACTGTCCTGGCTAAGCAGAATCTCTGGAATTGGTCTTGGGACATCATTCTATCTTCTCCCCAGATTGCTGGCTTTTGTGAATAATGCTCTTTTCATTTCTATTGACACTTCCCTCTTGATTACTGGCTTTTGAGAGTCAAGCAGCTGAACATAAGTTTGGTAATACACTATCATTTATTTGACTATATAGCTTATCTCACAGTTTACTGATGTACCTTTCAGTATTTTTTCCCAATCATTTTTTTCATTCTGTTTCAATTTGGAGAACTTCTATTACAACATCATCCCTTCTACTATCTTTATTTGGTGACTGTCTCAGTTCAGTTCAGTCCATATCCAAGAGTTCATATCCAACTCTTTGCGACCCCATGGACGGTAGCATGCCAGGATTCCCTGTCAATCACTAACTCCTGGAGTTTACTCAAACTCATATCAATTGAGTCAGTGATGCCATCCAACCATCTCATCCTCTGTCGTCGCCTAGTCCTGACACCTTCAATCTTTCCCAGCATAAGGGCCTTTTCCAATAAGTCAGCTCTTCGCATCAGGTGGCCACAGTATTGGAGCTTCAGCTTCAGTATCAGTCCTTCCAATGAATATTTGGGACTGATTTCCTTTAGGATGGACTGGCTGGATCTCCCTGCATTCCAAGGGACTCTCAAAAGTATTCTCCAACACCACAGTTCAAAGCATCAATTCTTTGGTGCTCAGCTTTCTTTATAGTCCAACTCTCATATCCATGCATGACTACTGGAAAAACTGTAGCCTTGACTAGACAGACCTTTGTTGGCAAAGTAATGTCTCTGCTTCTTAATATGCTGTCTAGGTTGGTCATAACTTTCCTTCCAAGGACTAAGCGTCTTTTAATTTCATGGCTGCAGTCACCATCTGCAGTGATTTTGGAGCCCCCCAAAATAAAGTCTGACACTGTTTCCATTGCTTCCCAATCTATTTGCATGAAGTGATGGGACCAGATGTCATGATCTTACTTTTCTGAATGCTGAGTTTTAAGCCAACTTTTCACTCTCCTCTTTCACTTTCATCAAGAGACTAAAGTTCTTCGCTTTCTGCCATAAGGGTGGTGTCATCTGCATATCTGAGGATTGACATTTCTCCGAGCAATCCTAATTCCAGCTTGTGCTTCATCCAGCCCAGCATTTCTCATGATGTACTCTGCATATAAGTTAAATAAGTAGGGTGACAATATATAGCCTTGACATACTCCATTCCCTATTTGCAACCAGTCTGTTGTTCCATGTCCACTTCTAACTGTTGTCTCCTGACCTGCATGCAGATTCTCAGGAGGCAAGTCAGGTGGTCTGGTATTCCCATCTCTTGAAGAATTTTCCACAGTTTGTTGTG
>NW_011494706.1:4624987-4643583 GCF_000754665.1 Bison bison bison
TGCAGTAGTTTGAGCATTCTTTGGCATTACCTTTCTTTGGGATTGG
Source organism: Bison bison bison (assembly GCF_000754665.1). Classification (NCBI taxonomy): domain Eukaryota; kingdom Metazoa; phylum Chordata; class Mammalia; order Artiodactyla; family Bovidae; genus Bison; species Bison bison. The sequence goes on from NW_011494706.1 coordinate 4,625,034, forward strand.
AATGAAAACTGACCTTTTCCAATCCTGTGGCCACTGATGAGTTTTCCAAATTTGCTGGCATATTGAGTGCAGCACTTTCACAGCATCATCTTTTAGGATTTGAAATAGCTCAACTGGAATTCCATCACCTCCACTAGCTTTAAGCCAACTTTTTCAGTCTCCTCTTTCACTTTCATCAAGAGGCTTTTTAGTTCCTCTTCACTTTCTGCCATAAGGGTGGTATCATCTGCATATCTGAGGTTATTGATATTTCTCCCAATAATCTTGATTCCAGCTTGTGCTTCTTCCAGCCCAGCATTTCTCATGATGTACTCTGCATATAAGTTAAATAAGCAGGGTGACAATATACAGCCTTGACATACTCCTTTTCCTATTTGGAACCAGTCTGTTGTTCCATGTCCAGTTCTAACTGTTGTTTCCTGACCTGTATATAGGTTTCTCAAGAGGCAGGTCAGGTGGTCTGGTATGCCCATCTCTTGAAGAATTTTCCACAGTTTGTTGTGATCCACACAGTCAAAGGCTTTGGCATAGTCAATAAAGCAGAAATAGTTGTTTTTCTGGAACTCTCTTGCTTTTTTGATGATCCAGCAGATGTTGGCAATTTGATCTCTGGTTCCTCTGCCTTTTCTAAAACCAGCTTGAACATCTGGTAAGTTCATGGTTCACGTATTGCTGAAGCCTGGCTTGGATAATTTTGAGCATTACTTTATTAAGTGTGAGATGAGCCCAATTGTACGGTAGTTTGAGCATTCTTTGGCATTGCCAAATATATACAATAATATAATATATACAATATAATATATAATTATATTATATATATAATATATATACTATAATAAAATATATATATAATATTATATATATATTATATAGATATAATGGTCATTTGAGTTAAATTCACCCATTCCAGTCCATTATAGTTCACTGATTCCTAAAATGTCAATATTCACTGTTGCCATCTCCTGTTTGACCACTTCCGATTTGCCTTGATTCATGGACCGAACATTCCAGGTTCCTATGCAATATTGCTCTTTCCAGCATGGGACTTGACTTCCATCCCCAGTCACATCCACAATGGGGTGCTGTTTTTGCTTTGGCTCCATCTCTTCATTCTTTCTGGAGTTTTTTCTCTACTGATCTCCAGTAGCATATTGGGCACCTACCGACCTGGGGAGCTCATCTTTCAGTATCCTATCTTTTTGCCTTTTCATACTGTTCGTGGGGTTCTCAAGGCAGGAATACTGAAGTGGTTTGCCATTCCCTTCTCCAGTGGGCCACGTTTTGTCAGAACTCTCCACCATGACCCATCGTCTTTGGTGGCCCTACATCGCATGGCTCATAGTTTCACTGAGTTAGACAAGGCTGTGTTCCATGTGATCAGATTGGTTACTTTTCTGTGGTTGTGATTATCAGTCTGTCGGCCCTCTGATAGAGAAGGGTAAGAGGCTTATGGAAGCTTCCTGATAGGAGACTGACTGAGGGGGAAACTGGGTCTTGTTCTGATGGGGTGGAGGCATGCTCAGTAAATCTTTAATCCAATTTTCTGCTGAAGGGCAGGGTTGTATTCCCTCCCTGCTGCTTGACTTGAGGCCAAACTTTGGTGGAGGTAATGAGGATAATGGAGACCTCTTTCAAAAGGTTCCATGCATGCACTTTTACACTCAGCGGCCCCAACCCTGATGCAGGCCACCACCAACCCACACCTCCTCCAGAGCCTCCTGAACACTCACAGGCAAGTCTGGATCAGTCTCCTTTGGGGTCACTGCTCCTTTCTCCTGAGTCCTGGTGCTCACAAGTCTTTTTTTGTGCCCTCCAAGAGTCTGTTTCCCCAGTTCTGTATAAGTTCTGGCAGCTCTATGGTGGGGTTAATGGCAGCCTCCTCCAAGCGGGCTTATGGCATACCCAGGTCTACTGCACCCAGAGCTCCTGCCCCGTGGCAGTCACTGTTAAGCTGTACCTCTGCAGGAGACACAGGTCCCAGCGACCCCACAGAGACTGAGACAGAAGTTTGTCTGAGTGTCTGCTGGGGAGGTTCAAGGCACTGGTTGACTGTCTAACATGCAGTAAATCCAACCAGTGCATTTTTTCATCTCTAGAAGTTTAATTTGAATCTCTAATAATTTCCACATCTATTGTAATATCCTTGTGTACTAATTCCACCATTTGCTTAATCAAAAGATCGCTTTTTTCCTTCACCATGGTTTTGCCCCCCTGCTTCTTTGTATTTTGGAAATTCCTAACTGAAAGCCAGATACTGTGAATCTTACTCAACTTCTTGCATCAGAAGTATCTTTGTGTTTCTACAAATACCCTTGAGCTTTTTTTCCTGTGATAAGGTTAAGTTACTTAGAAACTGTCTCATCCATTCAGGTCTTGATTTTAACTTTTGTTAGGAGGATACAAAGTCACATTTAGTCTGGAGTTATTTTTTTTCTCCACTAAGGAAGTGAGACCCTTCTTTGACACTCTAAGCAATACCTACAGAATTATGAGACTTTCTTCTACTTTAGCTGTTGTGAACAAGCACTCTTTAACACCAGATATGGCATATGGGTACTGTTCCATCTCATCCTTTCTGTTGTTTCATTCCTTGACCATTAGTACTTTTCTCACATGCATGCACAGATCAGTATCATCTAAGTCTTGAAGGGAGGACCTCTGGAGATGTCTAGGGTGTTCTTTTTGTGCAGTTCTCTCATCATTACTCATGGACTCCAGGTGTCTTGGCTTCCCCAGCTACATCTCAGTGATTGTTAATGATAACCTCTTCCTGGGTTCTGCTTATTGCACCATGGTCTGGGTAACTTCCTTCAGGTGAATCTAGGCAATTGCAGAATCGCCTTTTTCCCCATCTCTCAGGGATCACTGTCTGGTACTGCCTGATATCCAATATCTTCACTGCCATTGCTTCATTCAGTTGTCCATTTTATGTTATTTCAATGAGGAGGATAAATTAAATCCTTGTTAGTACATCATGAACAGAAGCAGCAGTTGAATTTACTGTTGAGATGAACTTGAGTAGACTGTTATTCAACTTTATTATTATTTTAGAATCCTCTGCAGATTATGAGGAGAAGGCAATGGCACCCCACTCCAGTACTCTTACCTGGAAGATCCCATGGACAGAGGAGCCTGGTAGGCTGCAGTCCATGGTGTTGCTGAGTTGGGCATGACTGAGCGACTTTACTTTCACTTTTCACTTTCATGCATTGGAGAAGGAAATGGCAACCCACTCCAGTGTTCTTGCCTGGAGAATCCCAGGGACATAGGAGCCTAGTGGGCTTTGGGGTCACACAGAGTCGGACATGACTGAAGTGACTTAGCAGTAGCAGCAGATTATGAATCTATGCATGGCCTGTACCTAAAACACATCACTCCCACTGCCCTGCCCCTTGGTGCACTACTGATGTGCATAAAAGCACTGGGAAGTATGCACAGACTAATGAAAAATAACCATACTGCTCTAATAAGCTTTCTCGGGAAAAATGTGTTCATGTGTATTTGATAATGAATACCAGTCAGCCGGGAGATTTATGAAAATGAAGATCTCAAGAACTGACAACTAATGGCATGAAAAGGCTGATGCTAACCCTCAAATCATTTGTACAGAGTGAAGGTCAACAAAATACAGTCCATGGTCTGTTTTTTGTACAGCCTACAAACTAATAATGGTTTTTGCACTTGCAACGCATTGTAGAAAGAAAATAAAAACAATAAAACAAAGAATATATGACAGAAACCATAAGTTTTCCTAACTCCTAACATAGAGAATGAATGCTAAACAACTCTGGAAATTACATAATAATATATAAAATGAATATCAGAAATATTTTTAAGGTAAAAGCTCAAAACTTTCTTTGTGTTCCAATGGAAACTATGCAGCATATGTAGCATACCCCTTTGGGTTAAGGAAATGAGATTATACTGTTATCTGTGAGATATTTTTCAACTTTTGTAAATTACAGTGCACAGACAGATATGTAGATTCTGACCTGCCTGACAGTGTTTCGACATCCTGAAGAAAAACCAGTTCTGCTTTCATTTGCATGCCATCTCAACATTTTTCTAGCTCATATCAATCTATGTTGTTCTAACTTTCTCTGAACCTGTTATAACATCTACCTGGTGCCCTCATATTATTATATGAGTATGCTTGTTCATTATTAAATCTATAAGAAAGACATGATTTCACATTTTTCTGAACAGTAAGTAAAAATCAAAAAATGAGAGGAAAGTAAAAAAAGGAAATGGAAGTTGTAGGAAAGGAAATTTTTTTTCTCTGCCTTCTTAGGGTCTATAATGGGGATGACAAATTAAATTAACAAAAAACATATTAATGAAGAAAACGCATACAAATTTTATTGCTGTCTTTATTGTTTATATTTATTTATTTTTTAATTGAAGGATAATTGTTTTACAGAAGTTTGCTGTTTTCTGTCAAACATCAACATGAATCAGCCATAGGTGTACATATGTCCCCTCACTATTTCTGTCTTTAAATCTTGGGGGCATCACAGAAAAGAAGAGAAAGCCCAAATGAGAGACTACACCTGGGGCCTCATAGACTATTTTACCACAGGGCCATAATTTGTGAGAAGTGACTAAACAAAGAACAAAGGACTTTGTACTCCTACAGGTGGTAAATGGCAGAAAGGTAACTCAGAAATGTAAGGCTTAAACTGTTCAGAAACATTTGGCGTACAGACTCGAGTCATCTCCAGTGGTGAGAATCACTGCCCTCTTCCTGGTACAGGAAGGGAGGTGGGAAAGGACCTCCCGTTTTTACAAATGGACATTTATTTCACCTTTACAAAAGAAAATTTATGCCCTGCTTTCAGGCAGAAAGGAGGCAGGCAAACAGCTCCTTCGATTTCTGGTGCTCCTCACTTACCTTCAGTTCAAACTAACTTATGCTAAAATAGCCGGTTTGGCATATTCTGATTTCCTTCAAAGCACACTAATAATTCTCATATTCAGTAACAAGCTGATAATACTCTCTACTTAATTAAAAAAGAATATAGATTATACAACTAGAATTTTTAATCATTTATTTCACTATTAAGGGTAATAACAAAACCATGAACCATAAAGCAAAAACTAGAAAAGAAAGGAAGCACTGGAAAGAAAAACTGTGACACAGTAAGCTGGTAAAATTAAGATCAAACATTTCTGTCATAACAATAATTGCTTACTGAGCAATCAGCTATTGAAATTAATAAGAATGTGAGGCTGGATTAAAAACTAAAACCCAACTATATATTTACAAAAAAGGCTCATTTAGAATAAACTCACTCAAAAAAGTTGAAGCGATGACTCTTTGCAAAGAATTATCCAGTGACATGAGTCAAGAACAAGAAATAAATGGTGTAAACACTAGAAAAATGGCATAAATATTAGAAGGAAAGAGACATAACTATAATTTCCAAGGGATAAAATTAAAACCAAAAAATCAACTGGAAAATATTAGCAACACTATAAGTAAGGAGTCAGGTTATAAAACTAATATGTATAAACTGATAGCTTTCTCATATATAAGTAGTAGTGACAGAAAATCTAAAGAAAGAAAATACCACATTTATGATTACCTTAGAAATTTCCCCACTAAATATTAAGATATTAAATTCTGAAAGTGAAAGTGGCTAAGTCGTGTCCAACTCTTTGCGACCCTATGGACTAAACAGTCCATGGAATTCTCTAGGCCAGAATACTGGAGTGGGTAGCCTATCCCTTCTCCAGGGGATCTTCCTAACCCAGGAATCGAACCAGGGTCTCCCACATTGCAGGTGGATTCTCTACCAGCTGAGCCACAAGGGAAGCCCATATTAAATTCTACTGAACTTATAAACTCAGTGCAGTCTCATTTAACTTACAAATTTCATGGGACTTATATTTTGAAATATGACAAAAAAGTTTAAGTTTGCCAGGAATGAACTACACTAAAGAGTGAACTAGAAATTTCTGGATAAACAGTGTTGGGGAAGGGTAGCTAGAAATAAGAGGAATTTTTAAATATTACAAATATATAATAAAAAGATTGCTTATTATTAGTAAAGCAGTACACTGTCAGATTGGTGAAATAGAAGAGTCCAGAAAGCTTCAACTCAAATACACACATATAAGTACCATATACACATACGTGTGTGTATGCTGTCACTTCAGTAGTGTCTGATTCTTTGTGACCCTATGGACTGCAGCCCCCCTAGGCTTCTCTGGCCATAAGATTCTCCAGGCGAGAATACTGGAGTGGGTTGCCATACCCTCCCTCCTTCCGGGGATCTTCCCAACCCAGAGACTGAACCCATATCTCTTATGTCTCCTGTGTTGGCAGGCAGGTTCTTTATCATGAGTGGCACCTAGGAAGTCCATATATAAATATATACGTATATAAATGTTTATGAGAAGTACAATATCTCAAAATCGTGAAGGGAAGATGAAATATTTAATAAATAGTATTTGTAAGTAAAATATTTTAACCATCTGAGAAAAAAAAATAAACCTAGATCCTTAAGTTTGCAATGGATCAAAGATCTAAAGGTAAAAACAAAATTATAAAAGCACTAAAGAAATAGACAAGTACATCTTAAATGTGAGCCTCTGCTAGAGAAGACCTTTCAAAGAATGACATAATACTCAAAAGAAATAACAATAAAAATATGTAAACCTGAATACATAAAAATTAGAATAATCATGGGAAAAAAAGAAAAGAAGCCATAAACACAAATATTTCTGCCAAAAGTCAATAATAAACTGAGAAAATTACTTATAGTACAAATGGGCTAACAAACATTTACTCCCTCTAAAGAGAAAGTATCCGTAGAAAACAATATGGAAAACAGTGATAAACCAGCAGAAAAAAGAGCCAATTCTGTGGATACGTTCTGCATGGAAAAAAATCACAAACAGTCCCCTATAGATAGGTATTCAAGTGTACTTACAATTAAATATAAATTAAAATAAAAATTAGTAAAACTAATCACATTAGCAAAAACTGAAAAATCAGTAATGTCTAGTATTGAAGAAGATAGGAGAAAAGCAGTCACATAATTTGAAAGACAATTTAAAAGACCAGTAAGTCACTGAAATATTGTTTTTATTATTTGAAAGACCAATAAATTATTGTAATATTAAAACAGGATAATCTGAAAATATTAGAAAGAATAAAATAAAATTTTAAATCCTGAAAAACAGAAAGATAACAGCTAACATACTATGGCTGTACTGCCAGGACTATTCTAAGTACTTTTTCAGAGTTAATATTAAATACTCACAGCAACTCTATGAGACAGATATTAATATTGTTCACCATTTTAAACATGAAGAAAGCGAGACATTGAGATGTTAAGTAACTTGCCAAAGGTGTCAAAGATAGTAAACACTGAAATTGGGGTTCAATCCCAGGCAGCTCAAGATACTGTGCTTAACTTTATTTTTGAATGATATACTCCATTTTAATCAGTTTTTTTTTTAATTGAAGTAAGTTGATATGTGCTTACTTTTACCCACTCTTGCAGTGTATCTTAAAGTTCAGGTTGCCAAAAGCTGTGTGTGGGTGTGCATATGCTGGGTAATCATTTTACACTAAAGAAGCATGTATGTGTATTTACAAATTCATGTATAATTTCTGGAAGGATACAAAGGAAATTTATTAGTAGTTTTAGAAAATGGGACGTGACAAAACATTTATTTCTTGCTTTATATGTCTCTTTACTATTTTAATGTTTGACAAACATGATTTTTTTAAAAACATCAATACTTTGTCTACCTTATCTACTAGTCTTTTCAATCAGACAATTTTTAATATTTATATTTCAAAACTAGACGAAAACTAAATATCTAAAAATCCTATACATGATTAATTTATCAGTAAAGAGGAAAGCAGAACAATAAATGAAACAGTATTATATACAAAGCATAGAAATATATGCTTCCACTTATATCATCTATTTTCTTTAATCTGTGATTTATTAGGATCCTTAGAAATAAACTGTTACTGAATTTGAGGTTTACTTATACAAGCAGACCTAGTATATAATTAGTATTTAACTAGTACTCAAAATAATTTGTATACATCATGTTAACCTTCAATTAAAAATTCACTGTAGTTGATTAAAAGATTTCAGTATAAGAAAATTATACCATGCAGTATGAGATAGTAAGGTTGAAGGACACACCAGTCCAGACTGTGCCACTTCAGAATAAGAATTATTTTCAGCTCAAGGCAGCTGGGACTCAACAGAGGCAAGAAACGTTTTCTGCCCTCCCCTTTTCCAGCTAAAAACAGGCATGAATTTCCTTTGTGCAATCTGTGCCACCAAAAATGATGCACCTAGTTAAGGTACCTCTCATGTGATTTACAAAAGTAATTTCACGTGATGACATTTATGTGTCGGCCTTCAGAAATGACATAATTTTACCTAAGTAGACAGAATTTCATAGTTCTTTTTTTAAATCACTGTATGGAGCTTAAGTCAGAACTAAACTACATTTTCAAATAGTTTCTGATTCCAGTGTATTTTTTGGAATAGTTTACAATTGTAACCAAATATGGTTTTGGTATGTTTATGAATTTCTAATCTAACCGGGGACTGAAAATCTTGATAACACCGTGTGTGTGTGTGTGTGTGTGTGTTTTACTAGATATCAAAACCACGTAGGTAAGTATTTTAATGTGCTCCTGCCTGGCCTAATTACACGACAGCACATTCTTCATCACATCCATTAGGAGATTCTGGGAATGGGGAGAAGAAACAACACACACAAATGTGCTTCCTTAACCCATTCAGTCCTCAAAAACTGGTTTAAGCAGCAGCAGGACTGATTGTTGATATATATTCATGTTAAAGACTCTCTGAAAAGAAGCGTATTAATTTTAGAAAAAAATATTTTGACAATTTAAATAATGACATCCTTAAAAATTATCACAATAGTTTCTACTTTACTTCTTTATACAGAGAATGGACTCTGAAAAGGAACACATTATTGGGAAATCTGCCTTTGTGTTTTTGGCAGAAGATCATTTCAAAAGCTTTCATAACGATGGTGATGATATTCAACTGATCTATACTTTCAATGGTTACTACCAAAGTCATGGTAGAATTTAGGAGTATTTTTATTTTTACCCTCCAAGTTACTGCTTTAATTCATGCTACTGAAAAGGGTTTTGCTCATATTCTGATACTCGTGTAAAGCAAAACTTTTATGGGAACATACAATGTTAGACTATACTTTAGAGAACTTTTTTTGCACTGTAATCATTTTCAAATGAAATTTCAAATGTTTCTTGTGTGCAAGAAACTGTTCAAACATAGAAAATGGCTTAACTTTTAAGAATTCTGTCATCTTACTGGGAACTTCCTGGTGACTCAGAAGGTAAAGAATTTGCCTGCAATGTGGGAGACCTGGGTTCGATTCCCTCAGGTCATCCCTGGAGAAGGGAATGGTAACTGACTCCAGTATTATTGCCTGGGAAATTCCACAGACAGAGGAGCCTAGCGGGTTACAGTCCAGGGGGTCACAAAGAGTCAGACATGACTGAGTGACTGAGGAAAAAAACTCAGGTCTTGAAGAAATCTTGCCATTGAAATACATATACTGGAAATGTTTAAAGAAATCCAAATTTAAACTTACGTTATACTTTACATATGCCTATATATTTTATATGCAACTATATTAAAACAATATTAATTCATAATATAAACTCTGAAATATCAAAATGATTAACTATATATTTTCTTTTTAATAAGGTAAAAGTTGTATACATTATACAAGTAGTTTTAACGTAAAATACAATTTTTAAAATGTCTCCCCTAAAAAAAACTAAATGATAATAGAATTAACATGTCATGGCTTTATATGAATATTCATATTCATTTTATAATAAATCTAGTTAACAAAATTAAATCACTTAAATTGAACATTAATGTATAGTTGACCCATATAATAGCTTGCAGCAATTAAAGTTATATGCAGAATAATATTTAATGAATTACATTATTTAAAATATGTTAAGGTGGGGAAAAGATATGGAGATAAAATATGAGCCTTTAACAAGTAAAACTATATATATATTCAATTAACATTGGATGACAGTGCTACAAAGAATTTTTACTTCCTTCTGACATATTATTTCTGTATATTTTTTACAAATAATTCCTTTTATAATAAAATATTTTCTTTTAATTTCAAAAAGACTGTCCTAAGCTATTTGAAAATTGTAGCTATTGAAAATAATGGTCCTAGATAGCTAATGTTTTCGTATGGTCTACTTTGTGCTCATTTAAAATTATCAAAAGGAGAAAGTGAGTTGAGCCAAGCTCTTGACAATTCTGGTTTTGCCACACTCTATGAAATGTCACACAAAAGATGTTCAACAAGATGTTGTACCCAGAGGAAAAAAAATCTCAATCAAGGATCTGATACTATTTGCCTTTGCAAGGAACCCTGAAAATAGATTAATCTCTATAATATGTCCCCAGTCTCAGCCTCTTCCTAGTTTGCTAGTTTCTCCCTCTGTATTACAAATTCTTCTGTGCCATTGCTAATTCACAACAAAGAGGATATTATGCTCAGGTACTTATTCTTGAAATCCTAATCCTACTAATTTTTGCCTGCTAATCCTACCAGACACTGAGATGGTATCAAATGATCTCCAAGTATGATCACTTACTCATGTGAGCACTGGATATAAATGAATCAAGTGAAAAATCTAATTTATAATTGCATATGAAAGCCAGTTTCCAGTTTGAAAGAAAAAGTGAAAATGAAAGTCACTCAGTCATGTCTGACTCTTCACGACCCCAAGGACTATACAGTCCAAGGAATTCTCCAGGCCAGAATACTGGAGTGGGTAGCTGTTCCCTTCTCCAGGGGATCTTTCCAATACAAGGATCGAACCCAGGTCTCCCACACTGCAGGCAGATTCTTTACCAACTGAGCTGTAGCTCAGTTGAGATAGAATGGGTTCAATTCCATTTTGAAATGAACCATAAATAAATGTTCCCAGTACATTAATGAAAAGCTACTTCTTTTCCCCTTGAAATTCTAAAAAAATGTTTTCTTGAAAAGTTTGGGTTTTTTTTGCCAATTACACTATCCTTATCATCTGAAGACCTCCTCCAATTAAAAGTTATAAAACAGAAGCCACTGTTCATTAATATTTTCGTTTTTCATATAGGTAGAGATCAAATAATGATTTTACAGTAATCTGAAAAGAACAAAGATGTTAAATATCTCTAAGTGGAACTAGGTAATGACTATAAGAAGAGGGATCCAGGTAGGGGAAACATGATCCGACAAAATGCTCCAAGGAATCACAGAAAATATCATTCATCGTGATGCTGAACTTGTAATTCCGTAAGTACATGAACTCTGACAAAGTAGTCTTATTTCATAGGCAAAAATAGCATCTTACACATTTCTACTAGAAAGGACAATGATTGAAATTTAAATTTTAGCATTAGCCAAGTGTTCTGCCTTTTCTGATCCTATGAAATAGAAAAGTTACCGTTCATTTCCTCTCTGACTGCTGATTTTCAGTAATTCCTTAATTTGCTTTCATTGAACGGCTTCACAGGAAACTGTTACAAGGTCATGGTGGTCTAGTTACTCAAGTAAACAGTATCTTTCTTGAGCTGCACCTCCATTCAACAATGTTATTTTCAAATAAATTAAACCAAAATCATTTCTAATTGATATAAAAAGTTCAACAATGACAAATTTCCATCACCTATAATGGAAGAAATAAATTTTGCAAGGATATGAGGCTGACATCTATGGTTTTTACACACTGCGGAATGATTTCTAGAGAACACCAGATGCCACTGCAATGTTACGTCAAAGTTAACAAAAGAGAACAAGCAAGCCAATAGCTTAGGAAACCTTAGTGTAAGATGGGCCAGAGAAAGTTTCCTTTGTAATAAAGGAATATTTGCACTCACAAAGCGAAGTCATCACACATAAAAAAAGGTACCTGAGGACAATATAAAATGGAATTATATGGCTGTAGCCCCAGAGGATAAGAAGAGCCCATTTTATTGTGTTAACAACAGTATATAATGAGATTCCCTGCACTGCCTATAGGAAATTGAAGGACCCCAGTGCCTAAAAGGTAAAAAGTAATGGCTAATTTTATTCTCCTCTGTTTTGGCTTTCTCTTGTCTGTTTGTTCACTCTGTCTCTGACAGAAGGATTCCAAGGAGCCAAAAAAAAAAAAAAAAAGTTGTACAAAACAGGAGTCTCAAAGGCAGGGCAGGCACCTAACAAGTAAAAAAAAAAAAAAAAGCTTTTAAGTGGAGAATCCTGGCTGCTACTGTCTATACATGTCAATACTGAAAAGAATGCGGGCTGACTGATGAGCATAAAATTATGGAACAATAAAAAGGCTGGAGAATATTACTTCTTATATACATAACCTTTATACAAAATCTAAATAAAATCAAGCCATCTGATGGAGAGTCTCCAAAGTGCCCTCGTTTTTCTTTTCCTCTCTCTCCCCAAACTATAGTTGGCCTTCTGTATGCAGAATCTATGGATACAGAGGGCCAGAGGCCCACAGGATCAACTATTAGGGACTTGAGCATCCTCAGATTTTGGTACCTAAGCCGGGGTCTTGGAACCAATTCCCTTCAAGGACAACTGTACCAGTCAGATACCAGCCACACTGGATTAGCACCTACCTTATTTAACTTATTTAACCCATCTTGGCTCAGAGGATAAGGGCATCTGCCTGCAATGCAGGAGACCCAGGTTCGATCCTGGGTTGGGAAGATCCCCTGGAGAAGGAAATGGCAACCCACTCCAGTATTCTTGCCTGGAGAATCCCATGGACAGAGAAGCCTGGTGGGCTACAGTCCACAGGGTTGCAAAGAATTGGACACAACTGAGCGACTTCGCTTCACTTATTTAACTCATTTAACTTAATCACCTCTCAAAAGGCCCTATCTCCAAATATAGTCACATTCTGAGGTACTGGGTTTTAGGGGTTCAGCATATGAATCTGGGGAGAGGGGACACAATTCAACCCATAATGATATATTTCTGTTAAGCTGACTGGAGTGTTGTGCCCTTGGAACAAGGGTTATTAACTGGTGAATCTCAGTGTGGGTTGATGAAGTGATAATCCAGCAATTTAGTCTGGTGATTCCAAATATCTGTCAAAATTTTCCTCTTGGCTTAAAATTTTTTCTCAGGGAAGAATCTTCCTCCTGCTTGGAACAACATAAGGGAAGGAGACTGGCAATCTAACTATTCAATAATGAAGATAACCAATTGTTCTCAAATTCTTTATGTAATAAAACTCTTATCTTCTCCTAGTGGTGAAAATTCAGGAAGATTTTCACCTGTTGCACTGTTAGGGAGATTACTCAAAGCATCAAACTAATTTCCTGATCTTCTTTGCACATTCTAATTTTTAGAGGTACCTGGAATGTCAACTTCTGATGTTCTCAATGGTTCTCCATTTCTTTATGTGGGTCCAAGTTTCTGTCTGGTATCATATTCCTGTGTTTGAAGAACTTCCTCTAACATTTCTTGCAGCACAGGTCTGCTGCTAATGAATTCTCTCCCACAAAACTGTTTTTTTTTTTTTCACTTTTATTTTTGAAATACTTTTTTTTTTTAACTGAATATAGAAATTTGGGTTGACAGACTTTATTTTTTCCAGGACTTAAAAAAATTTCACTCCACTTCAGAAGCAAGGCTTCTGAAAAGAATTCGGGTAAAATTTGTATCTTCACTGCTATGTCTGTCATTTAATCAGTTTTTTTTTTTCCTCTTTTCAAAATTTTCATTTACTCTTTCATTTTGGGTAATTTTAATATTAACGTGCCTAGGTGACTTTTCTTTATATTTATCATACTTGAGAATCTCTGGATTCCTATAGTCCATAATTTAATGCATTTTGTTATCTTTAGGGAATCTGCCCATTCTGCCCAAATATTTCTTCTATTCCATACTTTCTCTTCTTCTACATTCCCATCATACAAACATTAGACTTTAGTTTAAGAAGTCTTTGAAACTTTGCTATTTTCCCTACTCTCTTTTTCTCTTATTTTTTGGTTTGGCTAATTTTTATCATTCTGCCCTCAAGTTCACAGATTCTTTCCTTAACTGAGTCAAGTCTTCAAAATAGATCATTGAAGGCATGCTTCATCTCTGTTACTGTACTTTTAAGAATATTTTCAGCATTGGTCATGAATTAATGTTAATGAATCAAAAACATTAAATAAAGTGTTTTTACACAGAAACACACAATATAAAACAAGTTATATACTGATTTGTTGAGGAAAATGCAATCAAAGGCTCACAGGAATATAACACTATATTTTCCCTAGGAGCAAAGATGTAATATTCCCTAATAAAGTGTTTGCAGCAACATTATAGAACATAACTACTGTAAATAATAGTTATTTACAGACTGTACTTTAAAAGATTAAAGAAAAAAAATTCTGCTGGATGCATAAACAATTTAAGGTCCAACTTAAACTATTACCAGGATAAGACCTCAAAGTCCCCCTTTTTAACAATAAATTAACTGAAATGAACTCACATGATAAAACCACCTCACACATAATTTCAAAATAATAAGTATTATGACCTAATTAAAATATGAAGGAAAATAAGAATGTATGATAAACTAACGTATTTCATTTTATTTATACCTCAGACTCAACTACACTAAAAGACAAATCTCCATAAATTTCCACAACTCTTGACAACCACCAACCATGTATTCATTTGGCTCTTCTGCAATTTAAGAAAACTGTGAGTATAGTGTACAGAGCAGGCCACAGTAACATCTAGTGTGCAAACTTACCACATACCAAGTCCATCTTATGCACACGTGAGAAGCTGAGATCAGGTAAAATGTACTAAGACATATTACAGAGTTGTTCAAAATTAGGTTTTGGAATGAAACCTTCTTAAAATAAATAATGGAATTCCTTTCTCTTTCAGCAAAATACTCTGTCAGTGACAATTTTTCCAATCACCCCCAGAGGCCTCTTAGGTGCACAGGCCACCAATTCTTTGCCAAGAAACCTCATCCACACTGCTCAGCATAAAAGTTTCCATGGCTCAGATAAATGGTTTTGCTTTTTTTCAGATCAGACTTTCAACTCTGCTTCATCCCTGTGACACTCTATTTGACCGGTCAATTTGCAATGGAAGTTTATTTTAACAATATTTGCAAGACTGCAGCTGCAGCCCTGCAGTCTCCCATCTGCCATCACACACCCACAGCCGCTACCGCTACCAAGCAACACTCCCCTTTCATAAAGGAGAAACACAAACAGAAGTGCTCTCTGACAGCAGAGTGTGTTGTGGATATTTTTCTTTAAAACATTTAATAGCTCTGCTAGAAGCAAAAAGAAAGGTAAAGATACAGTTTTATAATTACACTATGACAATCATAGCTGAACAGGAGAAAAAAATCACTCATCTGTGAGCTGAGCTGCTTCTATCTGGAGGAGCAAGAAGGACCTAAGAAGAACATTTTTGGTTCTTTCACACCAACATATCGGGGCCTGGGGAAGCTGGGGTTTGCAATTCCCTTCTTATGTCCTCTCAAATATTAATTATCGTGCACTTTTCATAAAAACAAGGGTGAGAATTTGAGTGTGAAGACACTAGTTTCTGACTCTGTACAAAATAACAGACAAAATGTTGGGCAGATTGCTCCACTCACCCTGAAAGGTCACCTAATTCATTCCTTTAACTCCATGCACCTGTCAGCTGTGCAAAGGAGGATCTCCTCTATCTTCAAGATATACACAATTACTCTTGTCAAAGGAAAATGAGAACCAAAACAATTACCAGAGGATACAAGCTAATGAGACTCTCTTCAATTAAACTGTCTTGATGATTTAATTTAAAAGTTTAGTGCCCTGGTACAACATCTTCTCATGGTAACGCAGGTTTGTTCGATTCACTAAAGTATTGTAAGCAAATTCTATATTTGCTAACCTAGTACATCACTGTTTTTAATTTTAAGAATACTAATTTACAAGCCACGTCAGGTACAATGCTCTGTATTAATAGTTTGGCTGTATCTTGGGTAACAGTAACATCATATTGCTAACAAAGTCACAGCTTACTAATGCCATTCAAAGAATGAGAATAATTCATTTTTTAAGTTTTGTGGTAATTTTTAAAATTTCTTTATCACAAAAATTATAACACTGATTTATTATAATAAATTCAGTTATTATGATATCACCAAAGGAATTATTGCCCAACTACTTAATATTTTTACAGATGTTGGCTCATACATGTTTAAAACTTCCTGTATATTTCCATAGAGAATTTCCCATTGGTGGCACTGCATTGAGCCTAGCACAAGCCCAGGAAGACAAAATGGTCAGAAAATTCCAGGTGTTTGTTTGTGCAGGTGTTTTCATTGTTGGAACGTGGGACTCCCCTTACAATGCAAATGATTTTTTAAACCCCATGTTATAATAGGATTCTGTTGGAATAAATGTATATCTTGATATGCATAATGTATTTAAAGCTGAAGGTAGAGTTTCTGTCTGTTCGCCTCCCTATTCCCCCCTCCCCCATTTTCCCATCCACTACTATTGGCTCCAGCTTCCCTATGTTATCTGCCCCTAAACTAGGGTATCTCCAGCCAAACCACTGGACACTTAGAAACTGAAGTACACTGGGATTACGGAGAAGGCGATGGCACCCCACTCCAGTACTCTTGCCTGGAAAATCCCATGGACGGAGGAGCCTGGTAGGCTGCAGTCCATGGGATCGCTAAGAGTCGCACATGACTGAGCAACTTCACTTTCACTTTTCACTTTAATGCATTGGAGAAAGAAATGGCAACCCACTCCAGTATTCTTGCCTGGAGAATCCCAGGAAGGGGAGCCTGGTAGGCTGCCGTCTATGGTGTTGCACAGAGTCGAACATGACTGAAGTGACTTAGCAGCAGCAGTAGCACACTGGGATTAAGGAAATATTTATTCACTAAAAGGCCTCATCTGGAAAGTGTACAGTTAGGTGATGTATGCATGAGCTTGCTGCCACATGGTACAAGTTCATTATGTTAAAATCTTATCTAAATTGGATAATCTGACCTAATGAAGTTCGAATGGGATAAAAGAGCCAACTTTCTGAAGATGCAAAACCATTCTTAGATGATTGTGCACGCATGTTAAGTCACTTCAGTTGTGTCCAACTTCATGCAACACCATGGACTATAGCCCATCAGGCTCCTCTGTCCATGGGGATTGACTACTTCAGGCAAGAATATTGGAGTCAGTAGTCATTCCTTTCTCCAGGGGATCTTCCTGACCCAAGGACTGAACCCACATCTCTTATGTCCCTGGGATTGGCAGGCAGGTTCTTTACCACTAGTGCCACTTGGGAAGCCTTTCTTAGATGATGCCAGCATCTAAATCTAATTACAGCTCGTGGTGAAAATTTGGAAGTTTTTGACCTTTTCTTTTTAACCATGGTTCATAACTGAGTGCTTCCATTACTTAATTCCTATAACACCTGCTCTCAATTTTTAGTACTACTCAAGAAGGACCCTCTCATTGGGCACTGGTGATGGGATTATGACTTGGGTAACCATGGGTCATGGCACTTCATCTGCCTTTTATATATCTGCTCTTTATTAGTGTCCAAGTTCAATTCCTTAGATATACTTTAATCCCTGCTCCATAAAGCCAATTTATACAAATCCCCAACTCTGCCCTAACTCCTTACTCAACTGCATGGCTACCTGAAACTCCCACCATCAGAGATGCACAGTGTGGAACAGCCAGCCTACCCAGACATTTGTTAGCTTCACGTAATGTGCAGCAAGAACTCAGATGCTTGGATTTCAGTTTCTTAAGTAAGCCTGGACATAACAAAAGCTGAGTCTTAACCCAGTTAGGGCTGAAGGTGATACCAAAACACCAGTCTGTGTGCCCAATGCACAGTGAATCCAAACAATACCAAAATGTGTGAGTTTGCAGCAGAGAACGGTGTACTGACGGCCCTGCAAGGAGACAGGTGGCTCATGCCTTAGAAACCTCAAATTGCCCCAAAGCTCTCAGCGAAGCCCTTTTCCAGGAAAGGCGAGGGAGGGTGTGGTGAATTGCTGCAAATGACTTGTTGTCAGATCCTGTTTCTTGAGGTCAGGTCATGGTCAGGTAACATGTTCCTGTCAATCTCCATCAAACAAACGTTATTCTCTGTTCTGACAAGAAGAGGCCAGGTCCCCAGGCACAACCGTCACCCTCCAAGGTCCAGTCCTGGCTGAGAGGAGGGAGATCTCGGTTGGCAGCTCCCTCAGCGCCGGGTCCCCAGACCTCGCCCAGCCGTCATCAATGAGGGAGCCGGGTACCCACGACCCAAGTGGCCCTTGGGCTCCTCTGGCCACCCAGACGCCACGGGCTGGGCCACAGACTCTGTTCTGCACAGACAGCTCCCGCCATTGTGTTACAGAGGCGGGGACGGGGGAGAGGTTCACCGCCCCTCAGGGCCTGGGCCGGGACAGTGGGAAGCCTTGACGAGTCTCTGGAGCCGTGCAGGACACAGCCCCAGCCTGTTCCACGGCGCC
>NW_011494706.1:4643683-4662254 GCF_000754665.1 Bison bison bison
GCGCCCCCAGTTCAGCCGCCAGCCTGAGGCCACGTGAGCTGGAGGCTCCTGAGGAGAAGGCCGGGATCCGCCTCTTACCTCAATCTCCGCCTGACAGCCACCACTCCACCAATCCTTGGCTGAAATGGACACTTAACAGTCACAGTGACAGCTGATTGCCAGGGGGAGGGGCCCACGGCAGCGCCAACCAATGTCCGAGCAGAACCACTAAAGGTCACGCACAGGCAGGCGCTCACCTGGGGGAGGGGCCCACTGTGTCGCTGACCAATGGCTGAGCGATCATTAGCATCTCCCGGTAAGTGTTGCCTGGTAACAGAGTCGGGGTCAGGGCGGTGTTGGTGCACATTAAGGGCTGCTGTGCTGCAGGCTGTACATGGCTGTGCTCTATAACAAAGGCACTACAGCACTTACAGAGTTCCTGTTTTAGACTGAGACTTGTTCCCTGTACTGTGTCAGTCTATACCCTGGAGTTGTTCAATTTCCAGGACCATTCCCAAAATGTCTGCTAGATCCTCCTCAGGCTACAGCTTCTCCCATACGTTCACCTGCCCAATGTCAGTGGCAGAACACCTCCGTCACGTGTTTCAGAAACCCCTTGAGATTGCTGTGTCCCCTCTCACTTGTCCAGGACAAGAGCAAAAGGGCTACAAGGGGGTCTGGATCAAGATCCAAAGTCTGGATCTCAATCTCACAAGGACCCAGTACACACTCAGAATGAAAGAAACGAAATAAGATCCAAACTGAAAACTGAGTGGTGGAATTATGGTGCTACAAAATTATTTTTGGGGGAGGGTGAGAGTGCTTCCCTGATAGCTCAATTGGTAAAGAATCCACCTGCAATGCAGGAGACCCCGGTTCAATTCCTGGGTGGGGAAGATCCCCTGGAGAAGGGATAGGCTACCCACTCCAGTATTCTTGGACTTCCCTTGTGGCTCAGCTGGTAAAGAATCCACCCGCAATCTGGGAGACCTGGGTTCTATCCCTGGGTGGGGAAGATCCCCTGGAGAAGGGAAAGGCTACCCACTCCAGTATTCTGACCTGGAGAATTCCATGGAGGTATAGTCCATGGGGTCAAAGAATCAGACACAACTGAACAACTTTCACTTAATACATCACAGAACTTTTTGTCCTTGAAGTCCACACTTAATGTACATAAAGTTCTGTCATGTTCAACCTCACACAGAATACCAACTGCTTATGTTCTAGGATTAACAGATACAGAAAGGTGAAGCAATAATATACTCAGGACTACCTTCAGTGCTCAGGTCATAGTCTACCGGGAGGATAGCTTGGGCAGTTAAATCATATGGTCACACAGCTGACTGACACACAGCTCTCTGAATTCTGGGCTGAGAAGCTAGAGACCCTTATTATGCTGTTATTCTCTTGTACTTTGGAGAGAGTGGGCTTTTAAAAAAGGCTTAAAGCCTACTGTGACAGATTTCTCTGGGACTTCGTAAAAAGAAACATGAAAGGATAAACAAAAAACTAACCAGGATGGCTGGTTATAAGGAGCGAGGGTTAGGAGTAGAAGAGGCCTGGGACAATTGTGGAAATGAGTCTTAAATAAAGCTTTTTGTAAAGTTTTGATTATTTTCAACCATGCAATATCACCTATAAAGAAGAAAAAGAGTGAAAAGCAATTACGATGGTACTTAGAAATTACAAAGAAAGAGAGATGATACATGAATAACTGAAACTGGAAAAATACCTCTTTGATATGAAAACGTTACAGCCCAGCCCTCACCTCCTTATCCTTTTTACCTTGGGTAAAGTCAATATTCCTGAGGACTCCATGTGGGCCTCCTTTTCTTCTCAGTTTATGTTGTCCCCTAAAAAGTCTCCTTTCCTAGACTGGTTCCATCTCCAGCCCAAATATATATACATCTTTTGATACATTTTTTTCCCCTAGGAAAAACAGCTTGTCATTTTTTTGCATTTTCCATCCTACCCAGCATAACATCTAACACCTAGTAATGAATTCATTCATAGTCCAGTTAATTATTTTAATTTAGCCCAACCCATTCTCCTCTACTTAAAAATTAATTAAACAGTCTAGCCAAAAAGAATCCTTTCTAGAGGTACATCTACACAAGAACAAATGCTCTTTTTTTTTTCTTTTAAAACTAATTCTCGAAGTATCATTTAAGGTGACTTAACAACACTGTTGTCAATTATTTCTATTAATAGCACTTATTCATAAGGCTACTTTGGACTTACTAAGTCAGAATCTCTAGGTACAAACCTGGAAATACATGTTTCCCATATTGTTCATGAACCTCTAGTATTCAGATAGGTTTATAATGATTACTCTATATATCTTCCTAATAGCAAATATGGTCGCTCCAATTATTCAGAACAAAGGTCTTTCCAAATCCTGACCTACTTCCCGTAACTAAGTTCAAAATGAGAAGAAAAGTAGATGATTAGAGAGGGGGTAAATGAAATAAATTTAAGAACAGTTATTCAATATAATTAATTTCTCTTCAATACTATACTGAAAGAGTAGAGAAGGAAGGAATCAAATAGATTCTGTTACACAGAAAATTATTCCAAGTAGTAAACTGGCCAAGTGGAAGGAATAAAAATGAATAAGCAAAGAAGAAGGTTACTGACAAATGAACTCAGAGAGGATTAGGAAAAAATAAAACACAGGGGTAGTTTTCCAAGTTTTAGAGGATGTGCAAGCTATCTTTCTTTAATGTACCTAAAATTTCATCTTGCAGTTCTTTATTGGGAAAAATGCCTCAAGTTCATGGAGGGAACTCAAGTTAAACCTCTCTACCATGACTATAACTTCTTATAAACCACTCTAAAGATATAGAATATGCCACGTCTAAATGAGAAACAAACCACCAATATTTGATGCTGCATTAAAAGGTAGTTACTAAACTGCAGCATTTTGGCTGAATGAATGATCTCATTAATATAGAGACAGTTTAAATTTTCCTTGTTTTGTTTTCTTTTCAGTATTCTTTGCTTTTCACCATATTCAGAAAAAAATCAATTCCATACCACTACAATTTGTGGCAATATCTAAAACAGCTGTGGCTGAATGCTGTAGTACTTGAAATCCCCTAAATTACATGAGTGCAAAGACTGAATTTCTTGGGAACAGACAACAGCAGAAACAAAGAAAAAGCTCAGCATGAAGGCCAAACATATTCCCTAATGAGGCTTTGATGAAGTCATAAATTCCTCTTTTTCTTCTCTAAGTGAAATTTCCAAACAAACTATACATGTGTCACAAAGAGAAAGAGCAAAATTCAACAATTTTTTAAGGGGTAAATCATACTGATAATTTAATCAACTTTATATGTAATCTTAAGTTATCTCACAAATTCTAGCAAAGGTGTGTCTGATTATTTCTAGAACCATCTTGGCTGAATTACATAGCAAACAGTCACACATAAATACTTGACTTAGATTTTGGCCTTTTCAAGATTCAAGAGTGTAAAACTTCAATTTTTTTAAGAGCTGCTATTGAAGCAAATACCTGCAAAAATATACTAGTTAAAATATCTGTTTTAAACAGATCAATGACAAGTTTCATGAGGTGAATGATATTATATACAGCTGTAAATGCCATTAGTATTACTTCAGGCAAACTTAGCTATCATTAAAGCAACTTCTGGGAATATGGTCATATAATGCATGTAGTGTTCACAAACTGAAAAAAACAGCACAATCATATGGCAAGAAAAAAAATCATATGGCAAGAAAACCCTGGTAGTTTGCAACATCATAAGCTCACTATGATTAATAAGAATGCAACACTTCATCAACCTCAGACTACTGTGAGTTCCAGGATTTGAAGTAAAGACAAAGAAAGCCCCTCTCTGCTGCTCAAAGTATTCTACTGTCGTATTGAAATTATCTTTGCATGACTGTAAACCAGTGTGTTCATTTGGAGGGGGGAAAAATATCACATAAATCCATGGTTATATTATGGATTTATTGTTCCTGGATAATGAATGATTACAAAGAAATTAGCAAATTCACTGAACTTCTGTCATTCCAGTTTAACTGTTTATATGAGAACTTTTCCATTAAAATTCTTCAACACACAAACTCATAAGTATCAAGTGTGCTCTACAAGAAAAAAGTCAGTCTTTAGGAATTATAAAATATATATGCAATTTTAACAAGTGTAGATCATTAAATTAATATCTCTATAACATGTGCCTTCTGAAAGCATTTTAATTTTCCAGTATGAAAACATTTATATACAACAGTTAAATAAGAAGTCAACAAACAACCACACTAATACTTTTTTGGGTTGCTTTGTATTGATTTTTCTAATTATTAAGTAAAACACTTGGAGTATTAGTCCTGGAATATGGTAGGTACTCAGTAAATGGAAGCAAGAATAGGTACAATGTTTATGTAACACAATAAGTGCAAGAAATTTTTAAGTATGCTGAAATTACATGTGGGTTATGTAGTCAGGAAAGACTTCCTAGAGGATAAGGTACTTGAGTATGAGAGCATTCTAGGTTGGAATGAGAAATAAATGGGGGAAAAAACACAGATATAACTGTATTAATAAGAATCCAAGGAGATGGACATGAGGCAAAAATCAGCTACAGTTAACAGAAAATTCCAAAGGCAAGGCTTAGAAGTGTGGATGTCTTCAAATAGGCTATAGGGATCACTGAAGGTTACTTGAAAACATCGTTTAAGGAAGATTAACCTGCCTTTGGTGAGCCAGATGAGAAAAAGAAAACAAACATGTTAAATATTATCATAGTAACTTGGGAAAAAGTGATGAGGCAGCACTAGAGTTGGGTGTTAAGTAGTGGCAATAAAAACTGAAATTGGAGATGTTTCAAAGGGAGAATTAACAGAGCTTAGACGTAACTCCATGTCAAGAACAAAAGAGTGGGTAGAGTTAAGACTATTTCTAAGGTTTCCAGCCCAAAGGTCATAAAAGCTGGGAAGTTGGAAAACAGCAGTATTTTAAGTGGGAGAGAAGTGGAAAATACCTTCTAATTGTAAAAGCCCCCTAACATTTATTCCTTTCCCAAACATATATCTTATGATGGTGAGATGGGCAATGCAGATGTTATCACCACTTAACAAATCTGAGGAACAGGGAAGGAAGAATAATCAGTGAAAGTTTAAGGTAATTCAAGAAAATAGTCCCTTCTGTCTCCTATATCAAAGTTCTTTCCCACAAATAAATTTTGTTTATCATCATGATATATAATTCATCAGAAACAGATTATTCAAATTGCAATTATTAACTTGTTCTTATTCATTCAATAAATATTTTTGAATCTTACCTACCAGGCACTGTTGTAAGCATTGGATGTATTGTAATGAACAAGGTAAACACTATTCCTACTTTTTATTTTATGGGAAAAGACGAAGAATTCAACACACAAACACAAAATTTCAGATGGTGTTAAAATACCACAAAAAACAAAGGTTGGTGTGCTGAGGAAGAGAATGGCTCATTTAGATGGACAGACAGGGAAGTCCTCGGGCTTCCCAGGTGGCTCAGTGGTAAAGATCCACCTGCCAGTGCAGGAGACACAAGGAATGTGGGTTCCATCCTTGGATCAGGAAGATCCCCTGGAGAAGGAAATGGCAATCCCCTCCAGTGTTATTGCCTGGGAAATCCTATGGGCAGAGGAGCTACAGTCCATAGAATCGCAAAGAGTCAAACACAACTGAGTGATGACTGAGCATGCATGCACGGGGAAGCCCTCAATGATGAAATGGTATTTGTGCTAAGACCTGAATAACAAGAAACTAGCCATGTGATATCCGGCAAAGTGTTTCAGGCAGACAAGAAAGTATAAAGGCTGTAAGGCAAATAAATACAAACAGACCAGTCAAGGAAGAGAAAAAAGGCCAGTGTGGAAGATGAGAGAAATGGCAGATGAGGTGGAAAGGGCAAGCAGGGGCCAGGGAGCCGAGACCAGTAGGGCCTCAGTGTTCAGGTAACTGTACATCCTCATTTGCCTAAGACAGAGCTAGATACTCCTGTTCTTCAGGTGCAATTACAAATACAACTTCTTTTCACCTGCAGAAAGTTCTGATTTCAATGATAAATTAAATGGTCACTCTAGTTCCAGGCAATGCATGATAAAAGACAGAATTAAATCCCAAATGTAATGGGAAACCGCTAGAGGAAGTCAGAGTGGATTACTTTAAAATGATCAATGTATTCATTTTAAAATGTCATGCTTCTGTACTAACATAAGTTAATTATATAAGCTTATTGTAGCTGTTTTTAAAATTCTCCTCCATCAGACTTCTCTTTTTAGGTTAAACATAGTTTTGTGATTACACTTCAAATCTCTCCTATCTTCAACACACCAAAATGAATTGAACTATCTGTATTTCTAGAGAGCAGAGCACAGACCCATCACGTGAGAGTAGACACACTTGTAACACCAGCTGGCTGAAAGGACATATAATGACCAAAAATCTACCATGAATTTGATAGCTGTATAAATAAATTCACATTCATTGAATAGGATTGCTTCTACATACATCTGAAAGACAGCAAAACATGTGAGTCACATATTATTAATTCAACCTACAGTCAATGCTGGGATTTGCAGAACTCTTAAAATCACCCATCAAACACACGCAAGTTGGAAATTCCCTGGTAAAGTTTATCCCAGAGGTTTTTCTTAAAAAACAGAGATTATGTGACATAGGCTACATATTAATATTTCTATTATTGTACATGCGTAATATTTATCTTTCACATCCAAGTTTTTCAAGTTAGCTCTGAGGAAAAAATGACCCTATTTATCTTAAAACCCTACCAAGTCACATAATTTTTTGAATGAACACTTAAAATGATAGGTTAATGAATGGGTTATAATACAAGAAGTCATAAAATAGATTTAACAGATGCTAACTATTAAGCAGGAAAATGCTCCTGAACTCTTATCATTTTAGTCAATAAAAAGTAAATGCTACTTTTTGGACATTTACATCATGCTTTATATTGTGCTTTTCATGCTTTGTACTACATCATGCTTTATATGCATCATCATGCTACATCATGCTTTATATTGGACTTTTTTGTACTATAATTTAATATACATTTGGTTCATGGGTAAACATATGGCTGATTAATGTTGATGTTTGGTAGGAACCAACATAAAATGTAAAGCAATTATCCTTCAATTAAAAATAAATGAATTTAAATATATATGTACACATTGTGCTTTAAGTAAAATTAGATGCGAAAGTACAAACATAGTGAACTCCTCTGTGGCTATTCTTTTTTAAAATAAATATTCAATCTGGAAAAACATAACTAGTTTTATTTGAATTGATCTTACAAATAAAACTGTATTCTAAGAAAAAACAAAATATTTGCTAAACTGCATGTCTTTATACTTATATTTGTAGAAGTATCTGCTGAGCATACAGCACAAATTTTTTTTTTTTTAAATCATCAAACAACTTCTATATGTATTACTTCCAACTGCCAAGGCCTAAATAATGTGTCACCTTTAAATCTACACTTCACCCCACAAAGCAAAAGGTTAAAGTGGTCCCCAATGAATTAATCAATATAGCTGACCAAAGTTACTGCAAATCCAAAAGGAAAACCGAAGGCAGCTAAAATAACTGGAGAGAATGGGAAAATTCTTCAAAATCTCCTTCAGTTTTAGCAAAGGTACAGCCCTAGAGAAAGTGTACTCATAATGGACTTTTCAGGCTCAACAAGAATGTCCGCAAGGGCACTCAACTATATTTACCACAAAGCAGTACCAGAAACATTCTTCACTGTGAACCAACAATGAGGTCATTCAAAACACAAAAAGATCCTGGAGAAGTAAAGCGATTGTGACTCAAGAAGTGAATTTTTAACAAGAAAGGTTTACAGTTAGTTGGGAAAAGAGAGTCAGAGATTGTGTCACTGAAGACTTAAACTATATTGATGGCCCTCTAGAATTGACATGGTACCCAACAACTAAAAAATGTACCATAAAACATTTGCTTTGAAAAACTTACTTAATAGTCCCTATTGATACAAGTTATTCATCTAGAATATAGAAGTTTAAAAGTCCTTAAAAATAATGTGAAGAGATGACATGACTTTAATGCCGTGGCTGGAATGAGTATAACTCCAGTGGAAGTAAGTATGAAATAACTCTCAGCTGCTGCCAACAATGGTGTGTGTTATCCAGCACCTGGAGTGATCTCTCCGGCCCCTCTATGCTCTCCTGAATTACTCCATTGTTGAAATCAAGAAATCCAGGAGAGGCACCAACACATGCAAAAAGCTTTTGATTACAAATGTCACAATACATTTGGCTTGTGGTCACAGATGGCTGCGGGTCATTGTTTCTCTGAGTAGGAACAAGGAAAAAAGACTTGATCAACCAAGTTGGTTACAAACATTCAGAAATAATTTTGGAATTTCAGGGTCAAGAAGACCTAAATGTTTGCTTTTTTTTTTTTTTTCTGGAGGATCTCTGGACTCTTATTTCTGATCTAATTGAATCAAAGATGATGAATTAGAGACAAGCAATTTCATACTGGTATGAAAAAGAAGGAGGTGAGACGTCATTAGCACCTAAACAGCTGCTGATATCCCCACAATTGGAATCCACGGCAGAGAATCTTCAGAACTCAATCCAACAATTATCTATGTAAGCCACCATCTTTTCTCTTTAAAAATGTATCCTTTTATTTTTTTTAAAGTATCCTCTCAGAAAATGTGCATATTAAGAAAAAGTTAGATATAACAGAAGTGAAAAAGTACATTATATGATGCTACAAATTCCAATGTTATAAAATAGTAAGCGTCTAAAAGCTTATAGGGAATACAAGAGATCATCAAGTCACCTGCCTTTAGGAAAAAAATATCTAAAATCTTCCTTTAGCAGCTTGTTTCAGTGTTTTATAATATCTCAACTCAGCAATTATAACTGGCTATTCTCTGTTGCTGCAATTTAAGGTCATTTTCTCCATTTGATTTTTAAAAAGATAAAGTATATGTCAATATATTTCATATGCTTAAAGGAGTTAGAAGGAGTTAGTCATCTTACCTAGTTTTATAAGGACAAATAAAGTCTCAAATCTTTTCAATTTTACTCTTAGGATTTATTTTCTCTTCTTTTCATTCTTGCTCTTTATTGAATCTACTCAAATTTTACCACATCCTTTTAAACCAAATCTATTCCTCTAACAAAAACTGGATCAAAAAAATTTTTAAGCTCAAACAATGGAAAAAGAAGTTAATAACAATTTATTTACTGTACAGCCCTTTATAGTTTTCAAGCCATTCTGATATTTATTTTCCTCTTTTAAACTCATTAGAATCTTTGAAATTAAAAACAAAAAATGGATACTATATTTCTATCTTTCAAATGATACCACAGGGGCAAAATGCTCACATTTTTCTCTTTTAAACTTCAATTTCATATGGTAGAGGAGAATTTCATACAGTAGAAAGAAAAAAAAAGTACAAGTGATGAGGAAGAGCAATAGTCAAGGTAGAAGAGACGAAAGGAGAGGGAATCCACTTCAGGTGACCTTAATCTTTTCCTAAATAGGAGGTAAGAAAGATTCATAAAGGGTGTCTTTCAGGACTTGAGAGAAGCAGTTTAGCACAGTCATTGGGAGACAGAGACCAGATATTAACTACAAACAACAACAAAAAAACAGTAACTGCCTCATTTCCCCTCACTTAGCCTATGGTTTCACCTGGTGTTTATCCTTTTCAGTAAAATTTTAAAACACAGGATCTCCAATGTGCTATTTTTCTCCTGCACTAAGTGGAACGTAAATCTTGGCCAAACTAAAGAGTAAACCACTAAATCTTACCTCTGAATTACTTCACAACCTAAGAAAATTAGTGAATAAAAGGCCTACGCATTTAAAGACAGAACTGGGGACAATTATTAAAGCAAAGAGTAAAATAAAGAGTAGCAAACAAATGGTCTGGGGCAGTCTGTGGGAGTTAGAAAGTTTAAGTTCATGTTTAGAAATGATGTTATAATAGTTTATTATTATAGCAGTACATCACTCACAAGTTTTTCATTCATTTGTGCTGTATTTATGTATTATTGTCCAAAGTATTTTAATTTTATGGAAAGCACAAGCAAGGTATTTATTTAGTGGTGTGGGCTTTTTTTTTTCTCAGCACAGTTATTCAAGGCAGAAGTCAGTCTCACACTCTGCCTATATTATCCTAATGAGGCACCACTAATCACCCCCAATACACACACATACCTGCAATGAACTGAGAACCCAAAGGCAACAACTGAAGGCTCCTTAGAATTTAATTTGAAATCTGACTCCTTTAAGTTATGAAAACAACACAGAGGAATACAATAAAATAGTTTTAAAGAAAGAAGAAAAGACAATTTAGCAGTCTCAATTTTTATACATGTTACTGTGACTTCACAAGTAGCAAAATTTCCATGTCTCTAGCTGTGAAGGGAAATATTTTAAAAATATGGGTTTAAGAGAAATTATACAGCAAGTGGAATACCTAAAATCTGTCTTGATGGAACATTTTTCAGCAAAAACATACTTCTATATGTATCAGAAATAGAAAAATTACAAAATGAGAGCTATCAGCTAAAAATCTAGGACTGTTTAGATTTTAACATGTGGATGATGCTAAAAACATTGTATTTTGGTAGTTTGATATCTTTCTCTTTGTCTTGATCATGAAAATAACATTAGACAATCTATTGACTAGATTCAACATCAGTAAGAAGGTTCACTTTAGTTCAAGACATCACAAGGATCCCATTACATACTTGTTAGGAACAGGTATGTTATACAGGCAGAGATATTTAGAGATTACATAATAAAGAAACCTAACATACTGCAAGTGATCTACAACTGAAACTAACCACAGTGTAAGGTTTATTTTTCAAAGCATCATAAGTGAAGCATGGCTTTGCCAAAATTTGATATTTTTAATTGGTGAAACTAAAAATGGTATAAACACTTACTTAACACAAAAAATAGAATCATAAGATAGTATTCTTAAATCCATTTGATGTAAAAGTTTTCTGTATAAAGAGACATGCCCTCTGCCACTTCTAATAGAGCATATCAGTTTTAAGAAGAAGTAGCACAGGTAGGTGGAGAAAGCAATGGCACCCCACTCCAGTACTCTTGTCTGGAAAATCCCATGGACGGAGGAGCCTGGTAGGCTGCAGTCCATGGGGTCCTGAACAGTTGGACACGACTGAGCAACTTCACTTTCACTTTTCACTTTCATGCATTGGAGAAGGAAATGGAAACCCACTCCAGTGTTCTTGCCTGGAGAATCCCAGGGACGGGGGAGCCTGGCGGGCTGCCGTCTATGGGGTCACACAGAGTTGGACACGACTGAAGCGACTTAGCAGCAGCAGCAGCAGTGGTAAAGAACCTGCCTGCCAATGCAGGAGATGTAAGAGATGTGGGTTCGATCCCTGGGTCAGGAAGATCCCCTAAGGATGAACTACATGACTCAGCGTGTGTTTCGTCCTCTAACTATAAAAACATCCTGTGTTAAGTGCTAAATGTCCCGTCTGCAACACCCTGTGTGAGCTCTCAGGCTCGCAGTCAGGGCACCCCAGGCCAGGTGCTGGAAGTTTCACTGAAAACAGTTGAAAGAAATAATGAATTTTTAAATTATAATATAATAAGTAAAAGATAATATAATGATAGACTGTATTTGATATTTTTGATGTGTCATAAGTTATTTCAGAGTGACTAAGTACTTCTTAATTACATGACAATAAATAATTATCCCTATTCCAAACAAGAAAGGTTTTCAGTCACAAAAAATTACAAATAAAAAATGATTAACCACGGTTTTTACGACAGGAACATTATCAGGGATACATTCACATTTTAGGATGACAAGGTGATAAATGTAAATAATATCTTAGGGAGGCTATAAAAAGAGCAGCACAAAAATTCATAAGAAATGAAAATTATTATTCTCTTCAAATTTGCCAAATAAGCCTACACTCACATTGTTAAAGTGAAATATAACTACAAATGAAATAAAAGTGAGCTGTCTGAAAGACTAAATTCTGCCAATGCAAGTTTCCAGAAACATGGTTAAAATCATTTTTCTCCTGAGAGTCAGAGCGGAAAGGTTTTTCCTCCTATTTTTCTGCATGACAGGGTCTTTGCAGATTATAAACAGACACAGAGGATCACTCCTAAAAATCTTGGAGAAAAAGTCAGCATTTTGAGAACCATGTACTAACGTGTGTCATGACCTCATATGCAGCTGGCCTCCATGCTCATTACTACCAAGCTGACTTCAGTCACGCTTTCCTCTTCTGTTTCCATTCCCCAAAGTGCACATTCTTCACTCACTCCTAGTGTTTCCCAAACTGTACTCTGCCAAACGTAAGATACCCAGGAGACATCAAATGGATGTTCCTGTCAAGTAAGCTCGAAAAATATTTCATGGGGTATCTCTCCCTTCAGAAATCAGAAAATACATTGAATGGCCAAAAAATTCATCCGGGCGTTTCCTTACCATCTTATGAAAAACCCAAGCAAACTTTATGGTCGATCCAATAGTTTGGGGCAGAATAGAAAAGTCTTTGAAGGACAGGCTAAAGAGGTAGATTTTACTTTGTAGGCAAAGTGAGAAGCACAGACAAGTTTAATTAAGCATGGGACAGATATGATTAACCTGGCTCATGGAGACTGCATAGGACACTATTGTGGAAAAGGAATGAAAGGACCATCACAATAATCAAACGAGACAGGGAAAGGATGAAACACTAACTAGAAATACAGAGGAGAAAACACATTAAACAAAATCTGCAGAGAATGCAGAGTGTCGTGTGAAAACTGGATGTGGCATGAAGGAAAAGGGTGGGAATGAAGATGGCCTAAGTTTTCTAATGTTACTATTTTCTCAATGAACTAGAAGGCAAGATAACCTGAGTGTGGGGCAGATGAGAATGAAAAGAGATGTGAAGAACATCTAAAAGCTGAAATTGAAGCAGCCTATCTCTGGCCCGTGACCTTTAGAAGGGTTTCTTCTTGAATAGCTTTTCCCCCACCTCCTTGGGTGAGACATGAAGGCAACAGGAGGCTAGAGAAGAATGCCCTGCTCCTATGACTCTAGAACAAGGCTCTGATAAAGACTTTCACCCTAGAAAGTGGGTTTTTATGGAGAAAGGTCTGGGTGTATTTTGTGACGATTATTCACCCACTCCTCCTGTCAGAGCCATGAAGGAATCATTCTCAGATCCTCACCAGGGGAACTTGATGGAGTCCCTGTAGGCAGGGTCCACAGAAACGTAGACTAGACAGTGGCCCCCAGGAGTTTCTAACTCTCACTAGTGCATACTCAGCCTTGGGCAATTTATCAAAATTATTAATACTATTTAAGTGTTACTGCTTTGTCAGCTTATGCTCCAGGTAAGCAGATCTTGGCTGATATGCTCTGGATACACCCATCTCTCCAGATTTCAGGGCGGTCAATCAATCCAGTCACTCAGTCGTGTCCGACTCTTTGCGACCCCATGAATCGCAGCACACCAGGCCTCCCTGTCCATCACCAACTCCTGGAGTTCACCCAAACCCACATCCATTGAGTCGGTGATGCCATCCAGCCATCTCATCTCTGTCATCCCCTTCTCCTGCCCTCAGTCTCCTCCTGCCCTCAATCTCCTCTAGCCTTCAGGGCGGTAGTCTGCCCTATACCCTCAGTTCTATTATTGAAGGTATGGATATTTTAATTTGTCCAGATTTTTCTTATTGTAAGCATGAGAGCGACAACTTCCAAGATCTTTAAATGTTAAAGCTGATAATGGAAGTCTCAACATCCACTTTCCCATCAATTTAGTATTAAAATACACACATACACAATTCTTTCAGATCCCCATTCTCAACAAGGGATAAGGAAAGAAAATGCAAGTACAGATCACATTCAAAGATGCTAAGAACCAATGCCCCCTTCAGTATATTATATGGTGCAAACCTGGTATTTTGGAGTCAAAAGCTCTGGCCTTGACACTGTTCAGATGTAACACATCATGTCTACCTTTAACACCTCTAATCTTAATTCAATCAAATAGATAAGAAATCACTTTTGGTTATAACATATGTGGGAGTTAACTATTATTATCATAACTCTAGGTAGCATTTTCATTTTAAAATGAGATGAGACTGACAATGCTTTATGAGTGCAATCACTACTGAATAATTTTCAGACAGTGAGGAGAATCAATATTCTTTGTATAGGTATTTACCACTATGGTTCAGTTTCTTTATTTCATAGCTTTTGTCTGTTACTCTTCTTAAACTAACAGTAAATTTTTTAACATTAATTATGAGCAAAGATTTACATGTATATATTCATTTAATTTGCAGTTATGGAAATTTTCAAAGATACACAAAACAGAGACTAATAATGGACTATTACATACCCATAATTCAGTCTTAGTAATAATCTACATTTTTGCCAATCTTGCTTCATCTCTCCCCTCTACTATTTTTTCTAGAATACTTTAAAGCAAATCCCAGATAACATACAAATACTTCAGTATGCATCTCTACTGGACAGGAATATCCATTCACTGGGTACAGTGACTCTGTTCTAACGCCTTTTGGGAAGAAGTGAGCTCGTTTCCTTTGTTGGAGTGACAGCTGCATGTTTTTGCTATTAATGGTGTTGTTTGGAAGTCTAAACATGAGTAGGAGAGCACATGTGAGCGCTGAGAAATCAAAGAGGTGAACCAATGTGGATATTTTGCACTGATCTTTCATCTGCCCTTCTAACCTCCATCTTGATAGCTGGACAGGTCAATAAACTAAGAACATTTCTCTTGTACTCAGAATTCTGGATGAGAATTAATTCTGCAAATATAAGCAATTCATCTAAGACCATGAAAGCAAAACTGCAGCAGAGGTCATTTTCCTTTCAGCTGTTTCAACGGCAAACAAGGACAAGCAAATGTGAGCTTTTTCTGTGGCAGTGTGTATAGCAGCACTTTCAATTTTCTGGTGTCAAAAGTAATTGTGGCCACAGCCACAGCAGTCTTCCTAATTACTGGATTGCAGCTATGTTCTTAAATTCACAGCTCTAGCAAAGCCTCACATGTAAGCAGCTCTTGGGTGGATCAGTTCTATACCCTTGGCAAGTCATTCCAGTAGGAACAATCTTTTATAATTAGGTAATTCCCTCATATTAAAAAGCTTCCTGTTTAAAACACATGTTTTTCTATTTCCTGGACTAGATCCTGACATACGTTATTTGATAGATCTGTGTGTCTGTGGAACTGATACTAAATTTTGATGAATGAATACTTTGTTTGTATACTAATTTTTCTACTCTTACTTGTCCTATTTAAAATTCCCTTAAATCTATATTCACTTTTAAATTTGAATTTCCTATTCAAATTTGATATACTATTCTACACTATTTATTAAATAAAATGTTCATTGCAATGCTTCAAATTATTCCATGACTCACCAACAGGTTGCAAGCCTCAGTTTAAAAGACAATACTTGGGGAGGACAAGATGGCAGAGGAATAGGTGGAAGTGGAGTACAGATGTATCAGAAATACATTTCAGATACAGAGGATCTGGCAGAGAATCAGCTGAGTTCTGGCAGGAGTCCCTGATAACTGGAAAGGAAAATACAGATCCACGCAAAACTCGGTGGGATGAAGGAAGGAAGGGAAAAAGAGGAGGGAAGTGAGTGCACCCAGGGGTTGAGGGAGCTGAAGTGGGAGTGAGATCCCCACATCCAGGGCAATCAGCTGGGACAGAGGGAAAGCGTGTGAGACTGTCAAAGAGTGAACAGCTGATCTGTGTCGATCTGAATGAAGTGAGGACCACACAGACAGTCCATGCCACAGCCCTGTGTACTCTGGACAGGGATCCAAGTCCATGGGAACCTGTGCAGCTGGCAGCTGGGGCATAGGGATTGGGGCAAAAAATCAGAAAGAGAAATTAAGGAATCAATTCCATTCACCACTGCAACAAAAAGAATAAAATATCTAGAAATAAACCTACTTAAGGAGACAAAATACCTATATACAGAAAACTTTAAGACACTGAAGAAAGAAATTAAAGACACAAACAGATGGAGAGATATACCACGTTCTTGGATTAGAACAATCAATATTGTGAAAATGACTGTACTACTTAAAGTAACCTTTCAAGGGATTCAGTGCAATTCCTATCAAGTTACCAATTGCATTTTTCAAAGAACAAGAATAAAAAACTTCACGATTTGTATGAAAACACAAAAGACCCCAAACAGCCAAAGCAATCTTGAGAAAGAAAAATGGAGCTGAAGGAATCAATCTTCAGGAATCAATCAAAAGCAACAGTAGTCAAGACAGTATCGAACTGGCACAAAGACAGAAATATAGACCAATGGAACAAGACAGAAAGCCCAGAGATAAACCCATGCGTCTATGGGCCTCGTATCTTTGACAAAAGAGGCAAGAATACACAATGGAGAAAAGATAGTCTCTTCAGTTAAGGGGTGCTGGGGAAACTGGACAGTTACATGTAAAAGAATAAAATGAAAACAGTTCCTAACACCCCACACAAAAATAAAACTCAAAATGGATTTAAGACCTAAACATAAGACCAGAAACTATAAAACTCTTAGAGGAAGACATAGAATATGTCACATACTCTTTGACATAAATCACAGCAAGATCCTCTATGACCCATCTCCTAGAGTAATGGAAACAAAAACGAAGAAAAACAAATGGGACATAATTAAACTTAAAAGCTTTTGTACAGCAAAGGAAACCCATGCATAAGATGAAAAGACAACCCTCAGAATGGAAGAAAATAACCGCAAATAACCTGACGTAGGGTTAATCTCCAAGATATACAAGCAGCTCATGCAGCTTAATATCAGAAAAACAAACAACTCAATGAAAAAATGGAAGACCTAAACAGACATTTATCCAAAGTAGACATACAGATGGCTAATAAACACATGAAAAAATGCTCCACATCACTTATTATTGGAGAAATGCAAATCAAAACTACAATGAGGTATTACCTTACACTGGTAAGAATGGCCAACATCAAAAAATGTACAAACAATAAATGCTAGAGAGGATGAGGAGAAAAGGGGACCCTCTTGCACTACTGGTGGGAATGTAAATTGATACAGCCACTCTGGAGAATAGTGTGGTCATTCTTAAAAAACTAGGAATAAAACTATCATATTACCCAGCAATTCCACTACTGGGCATATACCCTGAGAAAACCACAATTCTAAAATACACATGTACCCCAATGTTCATTGCAGCACTATTTACAATACCCAGGACATGGAAGCAATTTGGATATCCATTGACAGATAAATAGATAAAGAAGTTGTGGTACATATATACAAAGAAATTTTACTAAGTCATAAAAAAGAACAACTTTGAGTCAGTTCTAGTGAGATGGATGAACCTAGAGCCTATTATACAGAGTGAAGTAAGTCAAAAAGAGAAAAAAAAATCATATATTAACGCATATACATGGAATCTAGAAAAATGGTACTGATGAGACTATTTACATGGCAGCAATAGAGACACAAACAGAGAGAACAGGCCTGTGGGCACAGCATGGGAAGGAGAGGGTGGGACGACCGGAAAGAGGAGCACTGAACACATATATGACCGTAAGAGTAACAGTGGCCAGGGAGAGTGCCAGTGAACATCTGCTGGAGGACTCAGGGAGCACAATCTGGTGCTCTTTGCAAACCTCAAAGGGCAGGAGGGAGTTTAAGGAAGGAGGGGACATATGTACACATATGGCTGATTCACGCTGAGGTATGGCAGAAACCAACACAACACTGGAAAATAATTTCTCCCCAATTTAAAAATAAAACAAAGAAATGTAAAAATAAAGTGAATTGCTAACCCCCCCCAAAGAAAAACACTGCTTGCACCACAGTCTTATTAAAAGAGCTTCAAGTATACTGCAGAAAAATCACAGCACTGTTTACTTATTTTTGTTTATTTCACTGAGCCTTCACAGTAGACAATATGGAGTGGTTCCAGCTGTCATTTTGTTGACCTTTACCTAAGTGGGACACAGTTCTCAGAAATATCTCCACATAGATAATAAGTATTTTAAGCAATATCAAAAATGGAGACAAAAATTTAAATAAAGCAGTATGGCTGACACAAGTTTGGGGAAAAATGTTCTTAAAAGAATGCAAGTTTTTCATAAAATCATTTTCTGAAAGCTTTCTTTGACCAGACTTGATTTTCTTATTAAAACATACCTCCAGAAACCATATGCAATGTTTGATTTTTTTTCTCCATCTACTCATTAGTCAAACAGAAATAAATCTAATGGGGACCAAAAAAACTTTTAAAAACTAAGCATCCTTAAATCTTGGTATATGAATAGTGAACTATGTTCAGTTTTTAGTTCTTGATTCCAAAACCAATAAAATCACAGCAAAAGCTTAAATGAATCCACAGATCTCAAAGGATAACAGATCATAAAACTCACACAGATTTGGCAAGGTGGCAGTCACTTGACAGAAGGAGAAAAAGATACATAAATATAAGCTAACGTTCCACAATTTTTATCCTAAAAACTTGACGTTATGTGAAAAGTAGAGTCCTTAACTATAA
>NW_011494706.1:4662354-4665281 GCF_000754665.1 Bison bison bison
ACTATAAAATAATTTTCTATTTTTAACAAACAGCTAGCATTAATAAGTACTCTATGCATTATATTTCTCCCTTCTAAGTGAAAAAATTATTTGAATTAATTTGAATCATAAAGCTCAACAGGCTTAAACTTTGATTTTAGTGTTTTGAATGGAAATCTTCCAAAATGTACAATTTTCTTTCTTACTTAGTGAAACAAAATAAAATGAATATTAATTAGTCTTTTGATGCTTTCTCATTATCATAATCAGGTTTCTCATTATCATAATCAATTACCATCCCACTCTGAAATACCGTGCTGCCCTTAGGAATTACTGACATGTGACAAAATGTTAAAAGTGAAAACACAGGACACTGGTCTTAGACATAACCTGGTTCATTCAGATCAAGGTACTCACAACTTTCTAGTCCTGTGAAAATGGGCAAACTAATTAACATCACTACATTTGTTTCATCTGTTATAAAACAAGGGATCATAATGCTGTACTCATGCAGTCACTAGAAGGCTTAAATAAGTTTATGCAAGAGAATATAGTAATGCCATCAACAATATAAAATCAAACATTATTACTTCTCAAATTAGAATATTTCCTAATTCTGAATAATTGATATAACTGTACAAACAACTGGTAGATAAGTTGGGCAAAACTTTCTTTGCAGAACCAAATAACAAAAACTTTTAGAGTTGAAAGCACATAAATAGGGTGGTAAATTTAAACCTTATGTTGCAATATATTTAAAATAAATGCTTTTGCAAACTGTATCATTTCAAATCTTTGTTTGATGCTGCTATATAGACAACTAATTTTTATTTTAATTTTGTACAAGAAAAATCTTGCAAAATAGGGATATT
This sequence comes from Bison bison bison, assembly GCF_000754665.1. Taxonomy (NCBI): domain Eukaryota; kingdom Metazoa; phylum Chordata; class Mammalia; order Artiodactyla; family Bovidae; genus Bison; species Bison bison. The sequence goes on from NW_011494706.1 coordinate 4,663,206, forward strand.
TACAAACATCCAAAAATTAGTTTATAAAAAATTGGGACATTTAAGAAAACCTAGAAAATTGAAGCAGAGAAGGCAATGGCACCCCACTCCAGTACTCTTGCCTGGAAAATCCCAGGGATGGGGGGAGTCTGGTAGGCTGTAGTCCATGGGGTCACTAAGAGTCGGAAACGACTCAGCGACTTCACTTTCACTTTTCACTTTCATGCATTGGAGAAGGAAATGGCAACCCACTCCAGTGTTCTTGCCTGGAGAATCCCAGGGACAGGGGAGCCTGGTGGGCTGCCGTCTGTGGGGTCGCACAGAGTCGGACACGACTGACGTGACTTAGCAGCAGCAGAAAATTGAAGAAAATTGAAGAAAATCTAGAAAATACCATTTGTATGGAGTAAAGGATCAATCTAACCCATACTGTTCCATGGATTCAAGGTTAATTACGATCTAAAATTACAAAAGACTCTGTGTGGACATTGACCAGCTGATTCTAAAATTTATATATATAGAAATGAAAAAGCCCAAGAATAAACAAGTCAATCTTGAAAAAGAACAAAGTGTAAGAATTCTATTTGTTATAAAGTTTTTTCATAGTGATTTATTTATATATATATAAATACCTAAAACATATAAAATGTATTTCTATATAATTTTACATGTATCTCTTTCAGAATTTTCCAGTTTATTGTGATCCACACGAAGACTTTGGCATAGTCAATAAAGCAGAAATAGATGTTTTTCTGGAACCCTCTTGCTTTTTCATGATCCAGCGGATGTTGGCAATTTGATCTCTGGTTCCTCTGCCTTTTCTAAAACCAGCTTGAACATCTGGAAGTTCACGGTTCATGTATTGCTGAAGCCTGGCTTGGAGAATTTTGAGCATTACTTTACTAGCGTGTGAGATGAGTGCAATTGTGCGATAGTTTGAGCATTCTTTGGCATTGCCTTTCTTTGGGATTGGAATGAAAACTGACCTTTTCCAGTCCTGTGGCCACTGCTGAGTTTTCCAAATTTGCTGGCATATTGAGTGCAGCACTTTCACAGCATCATCTTTCAGGATTTGAAATAGCTCAACTGGAATTCCATCACCTCCACTAGCTTTGTTCGTAGTGATGCTTTCTAAGGCCCACTTGACTTCACATTCCAGGATGTCTGGCTCTAGGTGAGTGATCACACCATCGTGATTATCTGTGTGGATCACCATAAACTATGGAAAATTCTGAAAGAGATGGGAATACCAGACCACCTGACCTGCCTCTTGAGAAATCTGTATGCAGATCAGGAAGCAACAGTTAGAACTGGACATGGAACAACAGACTGGTTCCAAATAGTAAAAGGAGTATGTCAAGGCTGTATATTATCACCCTGCTTATTTAACTTTTATGCAGAGTACATCATAAGAAATGCTGGGCTAGAAGAAGCACAAGCTGGAATCAAGATTGCTGGGAGAAATATCAATAACCTCACATATGCAGATGACACCACCCTTATGGCAGAAGGTGAAGGGAACTAAAAAGCCTCTTGATGAAAGTGAAAGAGGAGAGTGAAAAAGTTGGCTTAAAGCTCAACATTCAGAAAACAAAGATCATGGCATCTGGTCCCATCACTTCATGGCAAATAGATGGGGAAACAGTGGAAACAGTGTCAGACTTTATTTTTTGGGGCTCCAAAATCACTGCAGATGGTGATTGCAGCCATGAAATTAAAAGACGCTTACTCCTTGGAAGGAAAGTTATGATCAACCTAGACAGCATATTCAAAAGCAGAGACATTACTTTGTCAACAAAGGTCTGTCTAGTCAAGGCTATGGTTTTTCCAGTAGTCATGTATGGATGTGAGAGTTGGACTGTAAAGAAAGCTGAGCGCCAAAGAATTGATGCTTTTGAACTGTGATGCTGGAGAAGATACTTGAGAGTCCCTTGGACTGCAAGGAGATCCAACCAGTCCATTCTAAAAGAGATCAGCCCTGGGTGTTCTTTGGAAGCTGAAACTCCAGTACTTTGGCCACCTCATGTGAAGAGTTGACTCATTGGAAAAGACCCTGATGCTGGGAGGGATTGGGGGCAGGGGGCAGGAGGAGAAGGG
>NW_011494706.1:4665381-4683652 GCF_000754665.1 Bison bison bison
AGGAGGAGAAGGGGACAACAGAGGATGAGATGGCTGCATGGCATCACCAACTTGATGGACATGAGTTTGAGTAAACTCCGGGAGTTGGTGATGGACAGGGAGGCCTGGCGTGCTGCGATTCATGGGGTCACAAAGAGTTGGACACAACTGAGCGACTGAACTGAACTGAACTTACATATATCAATTAACTGCTATTTGTTGATAATAACAGTACAGCACAGTACTGGTACAGCAAGACAAAAACAAGTATAAGTGGGACAGAACAAAGAACCTGGAAACAGACTCATATAAAAAGTTGATTTAGGGCAAAAATAGCATGTGATGGAAGTAGAAAAAAGAACAGTCTTTTTAATAAATAATGTTGGTACAATTAGATATCCATATAGGAAAAAAATTTAATTGTATCTTTCACTCACATTACCCATAAAACAACAACAAAAACTTCAGGTGGATATGAAGGCCTTAAGGTTGAAAGACAAAACTAAAAGCTCTTAGAATAGAGGAGAATATCTTCATAATCGCAGAAGAGGGGAAAATTTCTTAAACAGCACACTAAAAGCATTGACCAAAAAGGAAATAACTGATAAACTTAACTAACTTAAAAATAATAAACTGTAGTTCAACAAAAAACTTAATAAAGAGTGAAAACAAGTGGCATAGGGTTAGACAAGATACTGCAACTGATACAAGCAACAAAGGGTTTCCAGTCAAACTTTAAGCAGAAGTTCTGCAAACTGATGAGATAGCACACAGAATGAAAAAATGAACAAAGAACTGCAACATGTACTTAAAAATAGGCAAAAGTAAAGAACAAAGAGGACCACTGAGGGATACATATTAAAAAATTTTTTAATAATTTTATTCAAAAAGAAACAAAGTACTTCCATGAAACTTAGGGAGAGTGATAACCTGCAAACATTAAAATGACTTCTGAGTCAATGACAATATTCTATTTCTTCATGTGGGAGGTAGTTACATGGGTATTTATGTTATAATTAATACTGTATAATTGTTTTACATGCATGCAAGCATGCTAGGTCGCTTAAGTTATGTCCGACTCTGGGCAATACTATGGACTGGAGCCCATAAGGCTCCTCTGTCCATGGGACTCTCCAGGCAAGAATACTGGAGCAGGTTGCCATGCCCTCCTCCAGGGGCACTTCCTGACTCAGAGATTGAACCCACGTCTCATGTCTCCTTCTTTGCAGGTTGGTTCTTTACCACTAGTGCCACCTACCAAGCCCGTAATTGTTTTATATATTTTAGTGTATATGTGCACGCTCAGTCACTCAGTCGTATCTGACCCTTTTGCAACCCTAAGGACTGTAGCCCACCAGGCTCCTCTGTCCATGGGATTTTCCAGGCAAGAATACTGGAGTGGGTTTCCAATTCCTCCTCCTTTTGCGTATATATTTTGTAATAAAAGCATATTTTCTTACGTGTACTGAAAGAATTTAGGTGACAATTTCCCAGATATTATACCAAAAATAAAGATTCTCCTTAAAAACGTCATCTGGAGATTCAGTGTTTCCTCATTTGGTTGTTCCAGAGTCAGACTGGCCTTCGTAGGTCATTGACTGCTTTCTCCTGAGAAGGCTGCATGGAAGAGGGATCCTCTGGACTGGGTCTTAAGGGGTAGGCTTAGGTATGGGTAGACTGGAGAAAGGATTCAACTGGTTTTACTAATCCTACTGTCATTTTGATAAGTAAATCCTCATGAGTGACTTTGCTTCCCTGGATGTCAAGTTTTCTCATTAAATTAAAAAAAATAAAAAAAAGGATTATGCTGCAGTAAAAATTCAAGTATTCAGTTTTCTCCCCCGATGTTATGCTTTCAAAATACACATGTTTGAGAAGAAGTCCATAGACCTGCCCATCCATTAACTCTCACTGTGCTCATTAGCAGCCAAACTACAGAGGATACCTTTGGCTGGCTATGCAGGAAAAGTGACAAGCCGTATTTCTGACCCAACCAGCATGAACAATGAAGTTAGATACATCAGAAACCAAGAAAAATTCTACGCCTCAGTTACCCCAAATTTCAGGTAGAAACAATAACTTTCATGCTACATATCTTGAAGGCCATGTATCTTAATTGTTGGTAAAGTGATTTGAAGAAGACAAACTAAAGAGAGCTATTGCTTCTTAACACAAAATAGGATACAGTAGAAATAACTCGAGACAGGACAGATGTGCTGCTTCAAGCACTGGGCATTTATTTTACCAGCTGGGTGACTGATCATAGATGAGTTGGACCAAACTGGTTAAAATCATTTAAGGTTTTTTTTTGCCCACTCTATAATTATATGTAAATTAGCCCTTCCAAAACTATATTCTATCTAGGGTTCCATGCTCTATTTTAAACAGGTTTTATGACAAAGCTAATAAATAAAAATTCAATAACTAAGATAAACCAAAATCATCAGTTTCTGAAAGGACTTAAAATAACATTTCTTTAAACAGTTTTCCCAGAGCATATATTTCTTTCCATTTATTAAAGCTAACACTTTACATATACTTTGCTAAAAATGCAAGTAATGTTATATTAAGTTATACCTACAACTATCACTACGACTGATTAAAGAGAGTAAAAAGGATGAATGAGTTTCCATAAAAAACAAAAATCAGGTATAATGAATCCAGTTTTAGACACTCACCTTTAGCTAAGCATGCATGTTCAACCATCACATACAGGTTTCTGTACTACCTGGCCAACAGTTGAGCTGCTGTTTAACAGAAGACCCAAGTTTCATCTTCCCACACAGGCTGCCCAGTCTCCTCAGCCAGATCCCCTGCACGGCCAGCTGCTGAAACTCCCAATTCCACAAATAAAAATCTAAGCCCTAGTAGAACAGGATGTCCCCCGGACATTGTTCTAGTCCCAGCTCCCTGGTGCCTAGGCCGTACCAGCTGTTAAATACTTAGAAAGTCACTCTTGGGTAAACTAGGAGTAAGTAAAATGTTTCTTTTGCACTCTAAAGGGAAAACAAGAGGTAAAGTGGGTCTGACTTACCAAATTTTACTATTTCATTGGCTGAAATTACTGATTACTGGCAGCTTTATGTAGATAGACAGCCAGAGTCACTCTTTATCCTTTTCTGGGTTACCACATCTCTCAAATTTGCTGTCATTACAATAACAAGAAGTTCTAACAAGAACTAACACTTCGACAAGAAAATTCTGCTAAACTAAGTACAAAGTATTTGCCTCTAGGAAATCAGACAGTTAAAAGTATATTGTCAGTATATATATTGAAAATATATTTCTTTTTCTAGTCTGAATCTGTGCAAAAAAATATATATATATATATATACACACACACACGGTTACAAAAATGGCTTTTGAGGAAACGTATTAAAATACAGTTTTTCTCCAACCACAGTCTCAGAGGAACTTAACAGAATAGTACCTACTGGTTATCTAAAATACCACCAAGTGCAAAAAGGTTGTCATTCAATTCAATTTACTGATTAAACAGTGAGTTAAGATAAATGACATTGAATATTTTAAATAAGCTTTTTATAAATATTATAATTCCTCATTTGGAGCTGACCATTTATCTTGAGATGTATGTTATCTCTATTTCACAGATGAGAAAATCAGGGCTCTGAGACACTGCCCACTACTCATCTGGTAAGTAATAGAGCTGGATTTGAATACTGAAACACTGACATTTGCAAAGAGTACTAGCAAAGAGATAAGCACAGTGTACAGCACAAAAGAAGCCTAAAGTGTTCCCTAAAGAAGCTTAAAATTCTAACTAAAGAACAAGCCAGAGAGGTAACATAAAGAGGAGTCTATGGGGTCATTATGGGGCTCAAAACGTACTGTCATTACTGTATTCATCCTACTACTTACTCAGGCTCCTGAGAAGCAGTGGAGGTAGTCCCAGTGCTCCTTTCAGCCATGATGCTCAGGCTCGGAGTACTGTCACTTTAAGACCATAACACAAAACCACAGGACAAGTACCAATCATTTAATACACTAAATACCAACTAAATTGGTAATGCATGTCACTTCTGATTCAGCAAAGTATGCATCAGAAATCAAACACACATCCAAATAATTTTCAAAAAAGTGAAAAACTAATGAGTAAGATAGAAAACACATACTTCAAAACAGGATTTTCTTCCCTAAGATTTGCGAGATAAAATTCTCACTTAAAAATTAAGTCCAATAATTTTAGCAGTAGTGCTTCCCTGGTGGCTCAGATGTTAAAGCATCTGTCTGCAATGCAGGAGACCTGGGTTTGATCCCTGGGTGGGGAAGAGCCCCTGGAGAAGGAAATGGCAACCCACTCCAGTACTCTTGCCTGGAAAATCCCATGGACGGAGGAGCCTGGTAGGCTACAGCCCATGGGGTTGCAAAGAGTCACAAATTTTAGCAGTAGAATGTTATAAATCTGCTGTACCTAATAGCTCTTCACTGAGCTTATTAAGGACAAAAAACTATTTCACTTTATAAACATATACACATGGCTTCTTCTATAACTTCTTTTTTTAAATTTAAATTTATTTATTTTAATTAGAGGCTAATTACTTTACAATATTGTATTGGTTTTAACATACATCACCATGAATCCACCATGGGTGTACACGGGTTCCCCATCCTGAACCCCCCTCCCACCTCCTTCCCCATACCATCCCTCTGGGTCATCCCCGTGCACCAGCCCCAAGCATCCTGTATCCTGCATCGAACCTGGACTGGCGATTCGTTTCTTATGTGATATTATAAATGTTTTAATGCCATTGTCCCAAATCATCCCCCTCCTCCCTCTCCCACAGAGTCCAAAAGACTGTTCTATACATCTGTGTCTCTTTTGCTGTCTTGCAGATGGTCATCATTACCATCTTTCTAAATTCCATATATATGTGTTAGTATACTGTATTGGTGTTTTTCTTTCTGGCTTACTTCATTCTGTATAATAGGCTCCAGTTTCATCCACCTCATTAGAACTGATTCAAATGTGTTCTTTTTAATGGCTGAGTAATACTCCATTGTGTATATGTACCACAGCTTTCTTATCCATTCATCTGCTGATGGACATCTAGGTTGCTTCCATGTCCTGGCTATTATAAACGGTGCTGTGATGAACATTAGGGTACACGTGTCTCTTTCAATTCTGCTTTCCTCAGTGTGTATGCCCAGCAGTGGGTCGTATGGCAATTCTATTTCCAGTTTTTTAAGAAATCTCCACACTGTTCTTCATAGTTGCTGTACTAGTTTGCATTCCCACCAACAGTGTAAGAGCTTCTATAACTTCTTAAGACTAAACAGGCCTTTTGGGCTCCCTTCAATCACTGATGACCAAACAGTCAGTTATCATTTCAATTTGCATTCTATCAAATTGCTTAGAATCCTAATATCATAAGTTATTGCCTGATATCTATTAATTCAATCACAATTTTCTAAATCAAAACCTGGCCTACTTCCTGGTAGGTTCAAAACCTGATTAATTTCCAGAATACAAGAACGTTCCATTAATACAGAACTCACTAACAACAAATATAATAATAATAAATTTTAACTGATATTTTACCATCTTTTCAAAATTGGCTTGGCCATCCAAGAAACACTTCCTTACCCTCCTACAGAAAAGATTTGTGGCCAAGCAGTGTGAAAAAGGAAAGTATTTGGTGCAGAGAATACACAGAGCCTCTATATATTAACATTCTATCAATGCTACAGTGTCTAGGATGTAGTCTAGAGCTTACTTACTCTCTAAAAGGCAAAATACATTAAGTGAGGCTCTTCAAACAGAGAGGCCCAGCTGAGACATATGCACCAAAAACAGGAGCTCTGTTTTCCTTGGCTTTTTAAAAATAACTTCTGAGAATGACTTCTGAGACCAACCCACAAATAGACTGTTCACAGTGACCTTCTTGTTCGTCCAAGCATGGCCCAGAGAGTGAAACCACAATGTTCGGTCAGTAAAGCTATCTCCCTGCTTCAGGCTCCACTCAAAGAAAGTGTTCTATCAGTGCAGCCCTGGCACAAGCAGCTTCTGTAGGCGTTCCATCACCATCACCAGGGAACGTCTGTCCATGGAACTTATATGTATTAAACAAGATGTTCTTTGTGTAACGAGTATATTAGAGTAAAACGTAAAAGCCTATTCTAAGAGCATTAAACTTCAAAAAGGTATTTTTTTCTTAACATAAAAAAACCTTTTTTTTAAAAAAATTCTCCACGTACATGCTCCACATTCTATTCATATATTCTTTCTCCTATCCCTAACAAGGTTACCTAATACCCATTTCATCACATGATTTCTCATAAAATCTCATCTAGTTTACTACATGTCAGCATGTACAACTGCATTAATAACATATTAATAAAATTTGTTTCTGTTAGTTTTAAGATTTCTGGAGCAAAGCATTGAGATTGTTCTAAATCACTCCAAAGACACAGTAAGCAGTGTGAATTCACTTCTATATAACAAAAATTTATTTTTCTTACATTTCACTTATACTCCTGATTATAAATACTAGCTAATCCAGACAAAGACTGGATTTTCACCTTTGGATAGTTGTTTTCTAGTTGTCCAATGAGATTACCAGATTGGTCTAAATTTATTCAATATATTATTTGAAAGAATTAACATGAATTCTATGATTAGATATTCCTGATCTCTCTACAGTGTTCTCTTTGAAGTGAGTTTGAATCCCAAAAGACCAATTTATCCACAATTACAGTTACGGAATTTCAGTTAGGAGAATTGCTACTGAGAATCTATCCAAAGAAAACAAAAATTCTAACTTGAAAAGATACGTGCACCTTCATGTTCAATGCAGCACTGTTTACAACAGCCGAGACATGGAACAACCTAAGCCTCCACTGACAGATGAATGCATAAAGAAGATACAGTACACACACACAATGAACTATGACTCAGTCTCTCTCACACACACAAACCCACAATGAGATCTTGCCCACTGAGATAAATTTTAGTTCCAATTTCTCCACTCAACGTATTAGCGATTTCGTTCAACTTTGCAACTCCATGTAGAGTCTGACATAGACTTCATGATTTGGGAGTGACCTAATTCATTACAAAACAAAAGGTGGAACAGAGTTAAAGAAGGAGCTCTTTCCAAGGTGACACTGATTCACATAGTCTATTCTCTTTTAGAATCTTTAGCCAACTTGCTGTGAATTATTTTAAGTGAACAGTTAACTCCCTCTAGTAAAACAGTCTTTAAATGTTAGCCCTCATAATGCCTGTTGTTCAGTAGCTAAGTCGGTTCTGATTTTGTGACCCCATGAATTACAGGATGCCAAGCTCCCAAGACCTTCACTCTCTCTCTCAGTTGGTTCAAACTCATGTCTATTGAGTCAGAGATAATTCCTAACTACTAGTACTTGTGTGATTAATAAATTTTAATTGGATGAAATTTTTAAAATTAAGGAATTAAAAGAAAAGGAGTTGGTTATAGAAGAAATAGAGATAAACGGAGAAGAACATCTATATGGTGATTACTGTTGAAACATTATTGTAGGTTTTAACTTGATTGCTCAGTTTTTAAAAAATAAAAACATAAAACAGCTTCTTTGCCCCTACAATTAGTTCACAAAACAAGACCACAATCATCAGAATTTCCTAGAAAAGGAAGTCATATTCACTTTGAAAGAGATCAAGCTTGCCAAAATTTTTCAGATGCTTTTACTTGTAAGATAATCTAAAAATCAACCTCATAAAAGAATGCTTTATTGTAATTCCACATTTAAAAGTATAAAATTAATTTTATATGCTTAATTCAGATATTAATAATTTTTGTTTTAAATTTAACATAATCTTTAGCATGAGGTATTTTGGATGAAATATGCTGATACAAAAAATATCTTTAGAAAAAGGCTAAATTCTGAAAAGCAGCATTGTTATCTTAAAAAACATTCAGACCAAGTGTTAAGAGAATTCTATTCAAAGAGGAAAATTCTCTTCTCAGACTGCATTTCTGTCAGGCATATCACTCAATTCATCATTTTTATCTACTAGCTATGTGCAATACTGATATCAATGGAACTTGTATATTTTTACAGACAAATAACATATACAACTAAACATAAAACATCAATATAAGAATATTGTATCATTAAATCTTCCAGCTTATGTTCAAATTTTAAAAATATTATTATAGCAACAGAAGGCAGCTCAGAATGAACTTCTTCAAATCTCCCCCAAAGTCTCTGAAATATATATGTATACAATGTTTATCAATGAGAGTTATTCAAAATAAAATACTATGATCACTCTGTAATTTGATGGATTTCTTCCTGATGAAATAGTTTTAACTTTCAAAAGAGCAGCATATAAAAATTTTTTTAAACTAGGTATTATGGTTATATATTTTAAGATAAACCAAAGGAGAAGACAAGAAAAAAAACTATTGCAAGACTTACTAACTACAGGAAATACCAGTGTTGCTCAAGGTACACTGTCAATACTGGGTAGCCACACTAAAAGACACAAGTGTCAACATATGTTATACAGCTTGACCCTCCTGCTGCTTGCTATAAATGTAGTATGAGTGGAATTCAGTGACAGAAACCAAAAAAAAGAAAAAGTAAAAGAACAAATTCCCTTTCATTTAAAAGCTGAGATAGTTATCAAAGTTGCAAAGAACACAATGGGAGAAGCTCAGAAATGAGATGGCACTTAAAGCAAAAAGGTACAAAATTAAGTATCTCTAAACAGCCTTTGATATTAACATTCTTGGAACTGTTACAGCACATATAGTACCAAAAATGCTAAATATGTTTGTATAAGCTCTGGCATGGGCAGGTTCTTAGTAAAATTTATCATTCATTAAACAAATGATTTAATATAAAGGTCTTCTGTTTTTCCTATGGTCAAACAACTTCCTGGCCACCTGACCATGCCTATAAAACCCTGAAGAGCCATTTGCCCTATCTGGTAAGGAGCACTGCTTTCCTCCTAGGCCATTCTGCCCTCTAGCCTTCACTTCACCTAGCCAGACTACACTAGGGAGCTATATGTCATGCACACAATTCCAGTCTCTTTATACCTAAGTAACCAGAATTTTTCAAACTTCACCCATCTATGAATATACATATTGGGGGATATATATAGATATATATGCATCTCCCATTTCAATTGGCTCTTGATGATTCTAAGCTCCCAGTCATTTGACCAACAACTCTAAGCTCTACCTGCTTGATTGCCAGAAGCCTGACACCTGGCAGGATGGCACGAGAAAGAAGTTTCCATTTTTCTCGGGAATCAAAAGGAACACATGCAAGAGTTCCTGGATGGACTAATCCTGATTTCTACTTCCCATCACAGGTCATCCAGATCCAGCCCTGATGGGTCTAGAGATGTGGTAATCAAAGAGGGGCCCACAAATTCCCTAATAACTCCCCACTGGTAGCACTGGAAAACAATCACATCTTTTTGTCAAGAGGTAAGGCTCTCTGCACACCTGAATACTAGAGGGCATTCCTTGTCAAGACAGTAAGCAGCATCCTCTTTCTTTGGGGAAAGAGTCTAAGGAAGAGTCAAATCCATTCTTTCTCAGTCTGCACAGGGGTACGTGTGACCATTAAACCAAAGGAAGAACAACAGACTATGAGCAGAATTCATTTGTCACTTCCAAATCATTGCTTTGAGGAGAGGACAGATGACTCTTCTACACCCTGACCTCTTCTACCATCTGGATAACAATGAAGTTTATGATGCGGATAGTAACTCCATGAGATGCAAGAAGCCTCAATTTCTGAATTAATGCTTGCCAACCTGAAGCAGCCACAACTATTATGTAACAAGGAAATAAGCTTTACTGAACCAGCCATTAAATTTTTGGATTTGTTACTGCAGACAGGGGCTTCCCTGGTGGCTCAGATGGTAAAGATTCTGACTGCAATGCAGGAGATCCAGGTTTGATCCCTGAGTCAGGAAGATCCCCTGGAGAAGGGAATGGTATCCACTCTGGTACTCTTGACTGGAGAATTCCATGGACAGAGGAGCCTGGCAGGCTACAGTCCACGGGGGCACAAAGAGTTGGACATGACTGAGTGACTAACACTGTCACTGCAGACTACCCTAACTGAAACAGGATCCCACAGTAAGGTTAATACTCTCTCAACCACTGTTCCTTTTTGCAATCTACTCTACAAAGAAATATATCAAGAAATCTATATGGAGTCTCTATGGAACATCTTTAAAGCTCACATATATATACAATGCTACCTGTGGGGAGATTTCTAGTAGGTTTTCCATCCCCTAGAAATCCTTTATGTAAATCAGAATGCAAATAGTAAAATAGACGGTGTAGTACCATCAAACTACACCCACCAAAGGCATCAGCCTTTTAACTGGGTCTCAGGGACGGGGGAGCCTGGTGGGCTGCCATCTATGGGGTCGCACAGAGTCGGACACGACTGAAGTGACTTAGCAGCAGCAGCAGCCTATTATACCAATCATCTAATTGGACCCTCACAACAAAACTGTGAAATAGATATTATCCCTATTTTACAGAAAGAAAAAACTGGAACAGTTTCCATAACTGTATAACAGACACAAATGGAAAACTAAACGTGGAATTTAACACTGTTTTAATAGATACCCAAAGCTAGCTCGTTTATTTATATAATACTTGGATTAGACTTCCAAGTTTTCCTAGACTTCTCCAAGTATTTACATATTTGTTGGTATACACAAGCTATAAAATAAACATTTCTTCATAGTATAATTGGGCCTTAAAATAAAGTCACTATTGCAATTCAGTAAAAATTTATTGGGCTTTTATTCTTACATATTATATATAATTAAGAGGCACACGTGTGTGATTCTCAATCCGACTTTTGCCCCCCACAGGACATTTGGCAATGTTGGAGACATTCATGGTTGTCAAAAATGGGGGAGGAAAATACCACTAGTGGAGAAGAACAAAAACATTGCTAAATATCCTCCACTACACGAGAAAGTCCCTTCGAACAAAGAATTATCTGATTCAAACATCATAGTACCTAGGTTAAGACACCCACCTTAGAGTAATTTACAATCTAGGGCAAAACTCTATACTCCAGTGAAGCCCCTAAAATTTAGGATGACCATTTAAATTAAAAAGATGGCTCCAAAAAGATGCAAGGGTAGATCAGATATTAAAAACACACACACTCACACACACACACACCTATTAGACCTTCAAACTGTGCTTCTCCAAGGATGACAGGAGGCAGTGGTAAGATAACTAAACAGATGGAGGAGCAAACAAACCCTGTCAGACCTCAGGCAGCCCACATCAGAATTGAGAAGGGGCAGGGTTCTCGAAATTACTCTTTAAAATTAAAATCAGGACTTCCTGGCAGTCCAGTGGTCAAGACTCCACACTCTCAATGCAAGCAGCACAGGTGTGATCCCTGGTTGGGGAGCTAAGATCCCACATGCCACATAGTGTAGCCAAAAAATTAAAATGTAGTCACTTTCATTTTTTCTCAAAGACCTACTTGAAGGCACTATCCTACTAAATGAAAAGTGAATTTCCTGTGTTGTAAAAATATTTTTAAACATCAGTTATAATAGGTTGTGGACCTTATTCAGGGCCTTCTTTTCAAAGGAGCATCAAAATGGTTAAGATCTCAATTTATTTTCTTCCTTATGTTAACTGCAAACTGGAACAAATGACTCAGATCTCTCAGTGGGACTCTTGGTAAAATCTGACCAAGAAGGCTAATACAAAAATATTAAGGCATGAAAAACATAGTTAAAAATCTCTCCATAAACATATCAGTAAGTTTTTTATAAAATTATAATCTATAATAAAGATGCCAAAAATAAGGCTAGATTATTTCTAAGAGCCTCTTCATTTCTGGTCCCATCACTTCATGGCAAACAGATGTGGGAAAAATTGAAACAGTGATAGATTTTATTTTCTTGGGCTCCAAAATCACTGCGGGTGGTGATTGCAGCCATGAAATTAAAAGACACTTGCTCCTTGGAAGAAAAGCTATGACAAACCTAGATAGCATAATAAAAAGCAGACACGTCACTTTGCCAACAAAGGTCTGTCTAGTCAAAGCTATGGTTTCTCCAGTAGTCATATACAGATGTGAGAGTTGGACTATAAAGAAGCCTGAGCACCAAAGAATTGATGCTTCTGAACTGTGGTGTTGGAGAAGACTCTTGAGAGTCCCTGGGACTGCAAGGAGATCCAACCAGTGCATCCTAAAGGACATCAGTCCTGAATATTCAATGGAAGCGCTGATGCTGAAGCTGAAGCTCCACTACTTTGGCTACCTGATGCAAAGAGCCGAGTCATTGGAAAAAACCCTGATGCTGGAAAAGATTGAGGACAGGAGGAGAAGGGGGTGACAGAGGATGAGATGGTTGGATGGAATCATCGACTCACTGGATATATAAGTTTGAGCAAACTCCAGGAGATAGTGAAGGACAGGGAAGCCTGGCATGCTGAAATCCATGGGTTTGCAAAGAGTCAGACACAACTAAGCAACTGAACAATGACAACAATTTCTAAAACTGTATGTATGATTCTACACATCAATATTTTGTGTATCTTTAGGTGAGAACAATGTTAGATAACAGAAAAAAAAAAAAAACTAATTTTCTTATTAACATCTGTTCAGCGGGGTTAAAGGAATTCTCAAATATTGTGAGTTGCTAAGTTTATAGCAGTTATTTATATAGGCTGCTACAAATAAAACCAGGACATTTTTCTGAACCACAGATCTTAAAGAAATTCGGTATTGACTTTTCTGGTAGATGTTGACCATAACCAGATGCTAGTATATAACATTTTACAAAATATATGATCCTAAAATGATCTGAAATTTGAGTTTCTGAAAATAAAAGGTTTAAACTCACTAGGTGAATAATTTAAAATTATCCCATAAAAATTTTTACACTATGATTAAGTGTTTTGAAATGTGAGTAAACTAGTATGACTCTGAATGGAATTCTCTAATACGTTTATCTCTGTGACTACATGTGTTGGAATGTTTTAAAATCATATTTAAACTCTTATAAAGGCTTATTATAAGAGAAATACTCAACACTAATGTTTAAGACATTATTTTTTAACTGTTATTCTCTATAAAATTAATTCATAGATTATTCACAAATCGTCGGCTTTACTACATCTTTAATAAATTGTGAGGGCCTTCCTAGTGGCACAGATGGTAAAGGATCTGCCTATAATGCAGGAGACCTTAGTTCCAACCCTGAATTGGAAAGATCCCATGGAGAAGGGAATGACTACCTACTCTAGTATTCTTGCCTGGAGAATTCCATGGAAAGAGGAGCCTGGAGGGCTACAGTCCACACAGTGGCAAAGAGTCGGACATGACTTAGTGATTAACACTTTTAATAAACTGTAAAAGATTACTGTATTCAGCCCTATGGAGAAAACTGTAAGTGGATTATATAATATAATTACAAAGCAAAATAAGTGGTAAGAAGAATGAAAAAGTTAAAAAGTAAATAAATGATTTCATCAAAATGTAAAACATTTAATTTTTGTTGAGGATACAGTAGTGAAAAAAAGAGAGAAAATCCCTGCCCAGATGCAGCTTAGAGGCTAGTGGACTAGAACATAATGAGCAGAATGTACATTCTAGCATACTTTACTAACAAACGAGTGTATGTTTCCATAAAAATTAATTGCATCATCCCTGTTCTAGGAACATCAAGAATCTTTCCCCAGTTGATTGGCAAAAAAAAAAAAAAATAGATTTCTTCCTTTCCACTGGAAAACACCCATCAGATCTTTGGTACGATATATACTGTCATCAGTGAGAAAGAATCACCATTTCTGGGGTGTTCTCCTTCCTTCAGCATGGCAGTGTGCAACAGGATATGTTGGATGAAATGAGTGTTTAACAAATTAACTCCAAGGTGGCAATATCTAACAGTATACCAGTTAGACTATATACTCCTCTGGGTTGGGAGAAAAAAGCTAATTCAGGCACAGAGTGTCCAGAATTGGCATTAACATGACAGATCTTTATTCTTCTTTTCAGAGGCTTTAAACAGCTCCATACACAAGGAATGCATTCACTAAATATGTACTCACAAATTAGTTAATTTAGACGTGCACAATAAAGTTTATATTAGAAAAGTTACAGACAGGGTAATAACAAAGTGATACAGAAACAGCATAATGACAAAGCAAGCTTTCTTTAAAGATTTTAAACCCTTCTCATAGATTTTTTTTTTTTAAAGAGACACAATATAAGCCAGATGTGTCCTCTCTCTCTCTCTCTAATGGCTTTCTGGGGGGCTCACTTGTTGTTTTGAAATAATTTTCTTATAAAATTACCAGCGATTGCACTGCCATAGCTTAGCCAGAAAGCAAAAGGAATGACTGTGACTTCGCTGGTTTGAAGGGATACACACAAATCTGTTCCATTCACATATTTTTCTGACAGATTGCCTGATACCCATGGTACAGAAATTTTTTGTCCTAAAACGATGAAGAAAGCAGGAGACGGTCAACTTTTTACTCAAAGTCAAGCAAAACAAAAGCAGAAATAATCAATTATTCCTTCACTTCCAGCAATAAATGCCAGCACACTGCAGCATTCAACACAAACATTACTTCCAGTACTCGATAACAGTCCTGCTACATGGGGTGCCTTCACCTGCTCCCTTACCATGATCCCTTAAAATAAGCTAATGATCCAGGGCATCTTTTTCTTCCTCTTTCCCCTTCTGATTTTATATGAAGACAAAAGAAAATCAACCTGAATGCTTCCAAGCCAGTGGTTCTCATTCTAACTACATGTTACCTATGGAAAACACTATAAGTTTCCTTAAAAAAAAAAAAAGAAATACCAAATGATCCAGCAATTCCACTAATAGGCATTTATTCAAAGAAAGAAAAAACACTAAATACAAAAAAATAAATGTATCCCTTTGCTTATTGCAGCATTACTTATCATAGCCAAGATATGGAAGCAAACTAAGCAACCATCAATAGACGAATGGATAAAGAAGATGTGGTATACATATACAATAGAATACTACTCAGCTATAAAAAAAAAGAATGAAAATTTGCCACTTTCAACACATGGATGGACCTACAGGGTATTATGCTAAGTAAAGTAAGTCAGAGAAAGACAAATACCATATGATTTTACTTATATGTGTGACCTAAAAAACAAAACAAATGAACAAAAAGAACAAAACGGAAGCAAGTTACAGATATAGAAAATAAATAGGTGGTGGCCATAGGGGCTTAGCAGCAGAGGCGTCAAAAAAAAAAAAAAGGTGAGGTAGATTAAAAGGTATAAACTTCCTGTTGCAAAATGAATGAATCCATAATTATGTAATATGCTTGCATGGTGACATATTATAACTAGACTTTCTGTGGTGATAATTTTGAAATGCATATAAAAGAATCACTATTCGAGGTCAGGGGCAGCAACCGGGAGGAGCTACCCCACGCCCGAAGCCAGGGGCGGCGGCAGGGAGGACGAAGCCCACATCCAAGGAGCTGTGGCTGCGTGGATGCAGGAGGGCCTAGAGGAGCTATCCCACATTGAAGGTCAGGAAGGGCAGCGGTGAAGAGATACCCCAAGCCCAAGGTAAGAGAAATCCAAGTAAGATGGTAGGTGTTGCAAGAGGGCATCAGAGGGCAGACACACTAAAACCATACTCACAGAAAACTAGTCAACCTAACCACAATAGGACCACAGCCTTGTCTAACTCAATGAAACTAAGCCATGCCCATGGGGCAACCCAAGATGGGAAGTCATGGTGGAGAGATCTGACAGAATGTGGTCCACTGAAGAAGGGAATGGCAAACCACTTCAGTATTCTTGCCTTGAGAACCCCATGAACAGTATGAAAAGGCAAAATGATAGGATACTGAAAGAGGAACTCCCCAGGTCAGTAGGGGCCCAATATGCTACTGGAGATCAGTGGAGAAATAACTCCAGAAAGAATGAAGGGATGGAGCCAAAGCAAAAACAATACCCAGCTGTGGATGTAACTGGTAATAGAAGCAAGGTCTGATGCTATAAAGAGCAATATTGCATAGGAACCTGGAACGTCAGGTCCATGAATCAAGGCAAATTGGAAGTGGTCAAACAGGAGATGGCAAGAGTGAATGTTGACATCCTAGGAATCAGCGAACTCAAATGGACTGGAGTGGGTGAATTTAACTCAGATGACCATTATATCTACTACTGCGGGCAGGAATCACTAAGAAGAAATGGAGTGGCCATCATGGTCAACAAAAGAGTCCGAAATGCAGTACTTGGATGCAATCTCAAAAACGACAGGATGATCTCTGTTCGTTTCCAAGGCAAACCATTCAATATCACAGTAATCCAAGTCTATGCCCCAACCAGTAACACTGAAGAAGCTGAAGTGGAACGGTTCTATGAAGACCTACAAGACCTTTTAGAACTAACACCCAAAAAAGATGTCCTGTTCATTATAGGGGACTGGAACGCAAAACTAGGAAGTCAAAAACACCTGGAGTAACAGGCAAATTTGGCCTTGGAATACGGAATGAAGCAGGGCAAAGACTAATAGAGTTTTGCCAAGAAAATGTACTGGTCATAGCAAACACCCTCTTCCAACAACACAAGAGAAGACTCTACACATGGACATCACCAGATGGTCAACACTGAAATCTGATTGATTATATTCTTTGCAGCCAAAGATGGAGAAGCTCTATACAGTCAGCAAAAACAAGACCAGTAGCTGACTGTGGCTCATATCATGAACTCGTTATTACCAAATTCAGACTTAAATTGAAGAAAGTAGGGAAAACCACTGGACCATTCAGGAATGACCTAAATCAAATCCCTTATGATTATACAGTGGAAATGAGAAATAGATTTAAGGGCCTAGATCTGATAGATAGAGTGCCTGATGAACTATGGAATGAGGTTCGTGACATTGTACAGGAGACAGGGATCAAGACCATCCCATGGAAAAGAAATGCAAAAAAGCAAAATGGCTGTCTGAGGAAGCCTTAAAAATAGCTGTGAAAAGAAGAGAAGCAAAAAGCAAAGGAGAAAAGGAAAGATATAAGCATTTGAATGCAGAGTTCCAAAGAATAGCAAGAAGAGATAAGAAAGCCTTCTTCAGTGATCAATACAATAAAAATAGAGGAAAACAACAGAATGGGAAAGACTAGAGATCTCTTCAAGACAATTAGAGATACCAAGGGGATATTTCATGCAAAGATAGGCTCGATAAAGGACAGAAATGGTATGGACTGAACAGAAGCAGAAGATATTAAGAAGAGGTGGCAAGAATACACAGAAGAACTGTACAAAAAAGATCTTCATGACCCAGATAATCACGATGGTGTGATCACACAACTAGAGCCAGACATCCTGGAATGTGAAGTCAAGTGGGCCTTAGAAAGCATCACTACAAACAAACCTAGTGGAGGTGATGGAATTCCAGTTGAGCTATTTCAAATCCTGAAAGATGATGCTGTGAAAGAGCTGCACTCAATATGCCAGCAAATTTGGAAAACTCAGCAGTGGCCACAGGACTGGAAAAGGTCAGTTTTCATTCCAATCCCAAAGAAGGACAATGACAAAGAATGCTCAAACTACTGCACAATTGCACTCATCTCACACGCTAGGAAATAATGCTCGAAATTCTCCAAGCCAGGCTTCAGAAACATGTGAACCATGAACTTCCAGATGTTCAAGCTGGTTTTAGAAAAGACAGAAGAACCAGAGATCAAATTGCCAACATCATCTGGATCATCAAAAAAGAAAGAGAATTCTGGAAAAATATTTATTTCTGCTTCATTGACTATGCCAAAGCCTTGGGCTGTGTGGATCACAATAAACTGTGGAAAATTCTGAAAGAGATGGGAATACCAGACCACCTGATCTGCCTCTTGAGAAACCTGTATGCAGGTCAGGAAGCAACAGTTAGAACTGGATATGGAACAACAGACTGGTTCCAAGGAGGAAAAGGAGTACGTCAAGGCTGTATATTGTCACCCTGCTTATTTAACTTATATGCAGAGTACATCATGAGAAATGCTGGGCTGGAAGAAGCACAAGCTGGAATCAAGATTGCCAGGAGAAATATCAATAACCTCAGATATGCAAATGATACCACCTTTATGGCAGAAAGTGAAGAGGAACTAAAGAGCCTCTTGATGAAAGTGAAAGAAGAGAGTGAAAAAGTTGGCTTAAAAAGCTCAACATTCAAAAAACTAAGACCATGGCATCCGGTCCCATCATTTCATGGCAAATAGATGGGGAAACAGTGGAAACAGTGGCTGACTTTATTTTTCTGGGCTCCAAAATCACT
>NW_011494706.1:4683972-4684705 GCF_000754665.1 Bison bison bison
ACACAATGGACATGGGTTTGGGTGGACTCTGGGAGTTGGTGATGGACAGGGAGGCCTGGTGTGCTGAGGTTCATGGGGTCGCAAAGAGTGGACACGACTGAGCGACTGAACTGAACTGGAAAATCTCTTCAAGAAAAGTAGAGATACCAAGGGAACATTTCATGCAAAGATGGGCTCAATAAAGGACAGAAATGGTATGGACTGAACAGAAGCAGAAGAAATTAAGAAGAGATTGTAAGAATACACAGAAGAACTGTACAAAAAAGATCTTCACGACCCAGATAATCATGATGGTATGATCACTCATCTAGAGCCAGACATCCTGGAATGTGAAGTCAAGTGGGCCTTAGGAAGAATCACTACGAACAAAGCTAGTGGAGGTGACAGAATTCCAGTTGAGCTATTTCAAATCCTGAAAGATGATGCTGTGAAAGAGCTGCACTCAATATGCCAGCAAATTTGGAAAACTCAGCAGTGGCCACAGGACTGGAAAAGGTCAGTTTTCATTCCAATCCCAAAGAAGGACAATGACAAAGAATGCTCAAACTACCGCACAATTGCACTCATCTCACACGCTAGGAAATAATGCTCGAAATTCTCCAAGCCAGGCTTTAGCAACATGTGAACCATGAACTTCCATATGTTCAAGCTGGTTTTAGAAGAGGTAGAGGAACTAGAGATCAAATTGCCATCATCCACTGGATCATCAAAAAAGCAAGAGAATTCTGGAAAA
>NW_011494706.1:4684805-4690555 GCF_000754665.1 Bison bison bison
GAGAGTGAAAAAGTTGGCTTAAAGCTCAACATTCAGAAAACTAAGATCATGGCATCCATTCCCATCACTTCATGGCAAATAGATGGGGAAACAGTGGCTGACCTTATTTTAGGGGGCTCAAAAATCACTGCAGATGGTGAGTGCAGCTGTGAAATGAAAAGACGCTTACTCCTTGGAAGGAAAGTTATGACCAACCTAGACAGCATATTAGAAAGCAGAGACATTACTTTGCCAAGAAAGGTCTGTCTAGTCAAGGCTATGGTTTTTCCAGTGGTCATGTATGGATGTGAGAGTTGGACTTTAAAGAAAGATGACCCTGAAGAACTGATGCTTTTGAACTGTTTTGTTGGAGAAGACTCTTGAGAGTCTGTTGGACTGCAAGGAGATCCAACCAGTCCATCCTAAAGTAGATCAGTCCTGGGTGTTCACTGAAAGGACTGATATTGAAACTCCAGTACTTTGGCCTCCTGATGTGAAGAGCTGACTCATTTGAAAAGACCCTGATGCTGGGAAAGATTGAGGGCAGGAGGAGAAGGGGACGACAGAGGAAGAGATGGTTGGATGGCATCACCGACTCAATGGACATGGGTTTGGGTGGACTCTGGGAGTTGGTGATGGACAGAGAGGACTGGTGTGCTGTGGTTCATGGGGTCACAAAGAGTCGGACATGATTGAGCGACTCAACTGAACTGAACTGAACAGCGTAATATATCCTTAAAGTCTGTTGTAGAAAAAGTATTTAATGTGTGATATAACATAACGTACCTTTTGTGCTCAGGCTCAAAAGAATTGGACATGACTTAGTGAGTAAACAACAATAATGTTGTGTTATAGGAACCAATACAGCATTGTAGGTCAATCATACTTCAAAAACCAAAAAAAAAAACTTACAGAAAAAGAGATCAGGTGTGTGGCTACCAGAGACAGGGTTGGGTGAATTCGATGAAGGTGGTGAAAAGGTCCAAACTTCCAGTTATATATGATAAATAAGTACTAATGATGCAATGTACAACATTACAGAAATATAAATAAGACTGCTATACATTTTATATGGAAGAGAGTAAATTCTAAGAGTTCTTATCACAAGGGAAAAAGGTTTTCTATGTCTTTCATTTTGTATCTTTATGAGATGTTAAAGTTCACTAAACTTTTTCATGATATACACCAATCAAATCATTATGTTTACACTTATACAGTGCTGTATGTCAATATATATCAATTACCGCACTTACTCAGTGCTGTATGAATTACCTATGGAACCAACCATTATTGAGCCCCACTTCAAATCAGTAATATATCAGAATCTCTGGGGGTCTCACCATATTGGTAATTTTAAAAAGTGATTCTAAAGAAAAACCAGGGTTGAAAACCAAAGTTTTGATTAAAAAAAAAAAAAATCAGGAGACTGGGAGCTGCTTCCCCTTACTTTAAATTATTCCTATAAAAATTTATACAAAGATTAAGGTGTCTCACCAAAAGAGAAACTTCTTGTTTGAGTACTGAGGGACCAAACAAATGTCATATTTTTGTTTCCTAATCAGAAAGTTTTCAGATTGAAGAAACATACCCTTTTAAAATATCATGGTTTAGTACATGGTAGACTTTAATTTCTAAATGATTTTGCTTAGAATCAATAATGAAGATTTTTTTTTTTTTTTACCTAAAGTACAGGATAGTAACTGAGCAACTATGTTTTGTAACAACTAACAGAACCAGGAAATTGTTATTTCCTTGTTCATTTTAGAGAGAGGCATGCACCTACATTTTATGCATGATTCTTCATATTAATAGGGACACAAAGTAATTACTCATGAGTTTTTCCTAACAGGTTTGAATCTGAAAACAGATTCCAATACTGAAAACAGAAGAAAACAATTGTCATCTTTAGTCACTAAGAATTATGTCTCACTAACATAATTACTAATGAATCCAAAAATAAAATAGAAATAATAACACTTTTAAAGGCAATCTTCTGTAGATTAGTTCTTATATACTTTTTAAACATGTGTCCTTTACATGTATCTGGTGGGGCTTTTTGATAAGCTACAATGACACTGGTAATTCTCCAATCATAAAGCCTCAAGATCAGCTTCCCATAGACATATACACTGGATACTACTGCAGTGTGGCTATTCACGGAATTATGAGGCTGGCCTCTTCTTTTCTAGACACAGATATTACAAGTATCACTGATGGAATGTAAATAAAGAGTAAATCAATGTATGCTTTCACTACAGTTTAAAGACATCAGAAGGGCACACACCATATACAGGCAAGTTAAATACCTACAATTCCATTCAATTAGTGAGTCTTGGGTTGAAAACATACCTGATTTCTTTCTGTTTCTGATCTGTTCTTCCTAGGAGATGGTATTTCTTCTTTCATATTTATTTCTGATCTTAGGCCGCATAAAAGCTTTCAACTCTATATTTTTCTCTTAGCTCTGGGTTCAAAATTCACAAATACATCTTCAGGTCCAAGCTATTCTCCTTGCCTTCACCTGAGTGTTCTTTCAGTGAAGATTCCTACATTCTCCTAACAGGCACCCCCAACAAGATTTTCCTTTCATTTTAGCCAACTAGCACCTTCCTCAGGTACCATTTTCTCGTGCCTTACCTAGACACCCATCCCCACTATCTCTCAACTTTTTTTTGCTTTCTAGAATCTACAAGTCTTAGATAGACTCCCATATGGCTCATAACCCTGACTTCTTCTTTGAAAGCCTTTTTAAGTGGAATATTGTATCAACACACTTCACCTGGTGTAGAAAGAAATTGTATTCTGTATTATTATAATTTTTGTAGTAATATTCATATACTTGAAATACTATACTCATATACTTTTAGCCACATATTTTTTAACAGTTTGAAGCCTCCCCTCAACCATTCCCCAATGGTTTCAGTATGAAAAGCAGTTTTCACTTCCGCAAAGTATTCTGAAGAGCTAGCTAGTTCCTCTTAACAGATCAACATCAGGGTTTACCATAGGTGAAGCCACTTTACAATCACCACAGAGAGGGCACTTTATACTAAAGTTCTCTTTTCTAAAAAGCGTGGCTTGTGAGGGACAAGTGAATGCTAAAACATTTCAAATAATTCTGTCAGTGATTAACATTTAGAACAGACATACCTGAATTAATGCCATCACTCAGAACACTAAAGTTTCCTTTGTTTGTTTTTGTTTCTCAAATGTGCCTCTGGAAAAAGAGAGCTTACTATCAGATTTTAATGACCTCTGCTGTCTTTAACACAAATTAGAAAACCTGTGATATAGGTACACTTCAGGTTTCAGAAGGCAATAAAAAGTAACTCCTTTCAAACTGATGACCAAAAAACACTAATCAAAAACATAAGGAATATGGAAAATGAAACACGATTAATACTAAAGAAATAAGGCTAACAAATAAAAACAAAATTTGTGTTTCAACTGATTTCAGTTCAGTCGTTCAGTTGTCTCCGACTCTTAGTGACCCTGTGGACTGCAGCACGCCAAGCTTCCCTATCTATCACCAACTCCTGAAGTCCGCCCAAACCCATGTCCATCAAGTCAGCGACGCCATCCAACCATCTCATCCTCTGTCATCCACTTCTCCTCCTGCTACCAATCTTTCCCAGGATCAGGATCTTTTCCAATGAGTCAGCTCTGCGCATCAGGTGGCCAAAGTATTGGAGTTTCAGCTTCAGCATCAGTCCTTCCAATGAATATTCAGGACTTGAGGACATTCCTTGAGGATTGACTGGATGGATCTCCTTGCAGTCCAAGGGACTCTCAAGAGTCTTCTCCAACACCACAGTTCAAAAGCATCAGTTCTTCGGCACTCAGCTTTCTTCATAGTCCCAACTCTCACATCCATACATGACTATTGGAAAAACCATAGCCTTGATTGGATGGACCTTTGCTGGCAAAGTAATGTCTCTGCTTTTTAATATGCTGTCTAGGTTGGTCATAACATTTCTCCCAAGGAGTAAACATCTTTTAATTTCATGGCTGCAATCACTATCTGTAGTGATTTTGGAGACCAAAGAAATAAAGTCTGACACTGTTTCACTGTTTCCCCATATATTTGCCATGAAGTGATGGGACCAAATGCCATGATCTTAGTTTTCTGAATGTTGAGCTTTAAGCCAACTTCTTCACTCTCCTCTTTCACTTTCATCAACAGGCTCTTTATTTCTTCTTTGCTTTCTGACATAAGGGTGGTATCGTCTGACTATCTGAGGTTATTGATATTTCTCCCGGCAATCTTGATTCTAGCTTGTGCTTCCTCCAGCCCAGCATTTCTCATGATGTACTCTGTATATAAATTAAATAAGCAGGGTGACAATATACAGCCTTGACGTACTCCTTTTCCTATCTGGAACCAGTCTATTGTTCCATGTCCAATTCTAACTGTGGCTTCCTGACCATCTGATTTAAACCACTGCAAAAATCCCTCAAGGCATCATTTTATTCTCCTCATATTCATTGTGGGAGTCACACGACAATTAGATCTGTTAAAATCTCATAACTTGTTTCTTTTCAATGTATTATATGACACAAAGGTTCTTATTCCCTGGAAGATTTAATACCTTTTGACTTTCAACTTTTCTGCCTGTATATAAATGCTTATCACTGTGATGGTTATTCAGGATGAGAGGGGAAAAGACCAGTTCAAAAAGCTTCAAATTTTCTATCTCAAAAATGAACGATTTTTCTTTCAATAGTTAAAGGAACAGCTACATGAAGATCCAAGGCTTAATGATAATGCCGGCCAAGTTCTTGTTTACAACAGCCTTCCTGATTCAACTGCAAGCACACTTCCAAATCTAAATGATATGAGCCCCCTGAAACATATGACCTCCAGATGAAACTCCCATCAGTCAAAATTCTTATCTGTAAAACATCAAATTACCACAGCAGCAATAACAAATCTGGGAATCACTGTTTTCTCACCATCTGTTTATATCAGAAACAGATTATGGAGCTAAGGATGTCTTAAGACACAGGGCCCTAGACAAGAGAATTATGCTGACATGATTAAACATATAAATATATATATCTCTCTCTCAAAATCAACCTCTGAAATTGTATTATCTCCACTGAGGACAGTGTCACTTCCTCATGATTTCCTTGAATCGAAATTGAAAGTCAGTTCTAATAAAAGTTAATGAAAGCAAATAGATTGTGTCACTTTTTAAAACATAATATCCAGAGACAGTTTAGAATCAGCAAAAAGAACACTGGCCTCAGAGTTCTGTCACTTAACTAGCTGTGTAACTTTGACACAGTCAATTAATCTATCTATATCACTTACTTTAGCTGGCTACCTACCTTACAGTGAAGCTGAGACAGCAAACAAGGTAACATGCATGAAAACCCTTCCCAAATTGCTCTTTTATAAATGTTAGTAATCAGTCCAAAAACTACAAATTTTATTCCCAATAGGTGATAAATTTTAACCTGGGTAAAGGTAAAAAAAATCAAATTTAAGTTATTTAGATGATAAGAAGAATAGACAGAAAAAAGCATCAAATACCACATTAAAAATATAAGACTTTTCCCTATTTGCAGGGCAACAATGGAGACGCAGACATAAAGAAAGAACTTGTGAACTACAAGGAGGGAAGGAGAGGGTGGGATGAATGGAGAGCATAGCATAGAAACGTATACACTACCATATGTAAAATAGACAGCCGGTGGGAATTTGCTGTGTGACTCAGGGAGCTCAAACCCGTGCTCTGTGATGACCTAGAGGGGTGGGGTGGGGTGGG